>NW_006775143.1:3836757-3841588 GCF_000442215.2 Lipotes vexillifer | reverse complement strand
TTCCCTACAACTTCGAATACTCCATCTCTAAAGGTGTTACTTTCTCATGATTGAAATGATTAGATAAAAAATGCTGAGAAATGTCATGTCCATTCTCTCCTGGTGGCTACAGAGGAATATTCTAGGGGCCTTTCGGTACTTCTTGATAGCCACTTTCTCTGTCCGTGGAGTAGGGGAGATCCCTGATTCCTTCTGTCTTTCTTCTGAGACTCTGCTCAGGAAACCCTGGCTTTGTGGAAGAGACACACCCAAATGCCCCAGATGAGTCATAGACTCTGCCCAGAGCTAAAATGTGATGAAGAGGGAAGGATTCCGCTCCCCCAGCCTGTGAAATAGTTTCCATTACTGCTGAGAACAGCAATGTCATCCTTTGATCTTCCTCCCCATGACTATAGAGCCTCAGGCATCTGACTGAGTTAGAAGCAGTGTGAACAGGGCACTGGAAAAAGCCCCAGACTGGAGCCCAGAGACCTGGAAGCTTGTGTCAGCATTACCACTGACCTGTCCTTTGACTGACCCATTCTCTGAGTCTTGAGTCCTCCCTAGACTAAATGTCTGCAGCCTTCTCTTCCCTGACAATTTAGAGTATCACTACTTAGCCAAAAGGTACCATTCTCAACAGTTTTAGGAGGAAACTCATGAGTGCCACAGACACGTGGCACCCTTGGTGAGAGCCCTGCTTCTCTCTCTGACCCTCCTCTTGTCAACTTCGTGGTCCACAAGCCTTGCCAAATACTGTCACTGAGTTCTGGAACCAGCGGGAGGAGAAATCTTTTGAGCGAATTGCCAAATCTGGTGCCTATTCCCAAAGCTGCACTGCCTCTTCCCTGAGTCTTATAATTTTCCATAAACAGGACTCCTGCTTTAGATATCACCCCTCCACATCCCCTCCCACACACATTCCCTCATGCAGCCAGGCTGAGTAGAAACAAATCATGACATCTCCCCTCTCACCTTTACCTCACCTTTCTCTCCCCACCCACCAACACCCCCCCTACCTCCCATCTGATGTGTCCCTTTTCCTCCGGTTAAGAACTGAGGCACCCTCCAGGTACAACAGCAGATGCAAATAGATGCTCTCGGTAGGGAGAGGTATCACTGACTCCACTCCACTTTCAGACAATATCAGAAAGATACCATGTATATGGAGATAACTTTGCCACATGCTGCACTCTTTCTCAACAAGTATAGAGTTCCTAAGAGCCTGGACTCTGCATTAGAATTCCGGCTCTGCCCCTACTGGTTGGGTTATCGTGGGCAAATCTCACTTTCTTCACTTATAAAATGGAGGTAGTGATAATCATACTGCCCTCCTTCTAGGGTTGTTATGGGGATTGCACAACAGCTAGAAAAGCACTGGTAACTCTTCAGTTCTGAGCAAATGCTCATCTCATGCCTCCCTATCACTCTTATTGGAGCTCTAGTAGAGAAAGGAACTTCAGCTGTAGAGTCAGAACCACTTGGCTTTTCTATTAAGTTCTGCTAGCCATCAGCTGCATGACAGTAGACCACTCAATTCAACCCTCTGATCCTCAGGACTTTTCATCTGTAAACTGAGGATAATGATAATAGCAACTGTTTTTTTTTAATTGAATTGAATTTATTTTTTTACACAGCAGGTTCTTACTAGTTATCTATTTTATACATATTAGTGTATATATGTCAATCCCAATCTCCCAATTCACCCCCTCCCCACTTTTCCCACCTTGGTGTCCATACGTTTGTTCTCTACATCTGTGTCTCTATTTCTGCCTTGCAAACCTGTTCATCTGTACCATTTTTTTTTTAGATTCCACATATATGCTTTAATATATGATATTTGTCTTTCTCTTTCTGACTTACTTCACTCTGTATGACAGTCTCTAGGTCCATCCACGTCTCTACAAATGACCCAATTTCATTACTTTTTATGGCCGAGTAATATTCCACTGTATATATGTACCACATCGTCTTTATCCATTTGTCTGTTGAGGGGCATTTAGGTTGCTTCCATGACCTGGCTATTGTAAATAGTGCTACAGTGGACATTGGGGTGCATGTGCCTTTTTGAATTATGGTTTTCTCTGGGTATATGCCCAGTAGTGGGATTGCTGGGTCATGTGGTAATTCTATTTTTAGTTTTTTAAGGAACCTCCATACTGTTCTCTATAGTGACTGTATCAATTTACATTCCCACCAACAGTGCAAGAGGGTTCCCTTTTCTCCACACCCTCTCCAGCATTTTTGGTTTGTAGATTCTCTGATGATGCCCATTCTAACTGGTGTGAGGTGATACCTCATTGTAGTCTTGATTTGCATTTCTCTAATAATTAGTGATGTTGAGCAGCTTTTCATGTGCCTCTTGGCCATCTGTACGTCTTCTTTGGAGAAATGTCTATTTAGGTCTTCTGCCCATTTTTGATTGTGTTGTTTGTTTCTTTAATATTGAGCTGCATGAGCTGTTTATATATTTTGGAGATTAATCCTTTGTCCATTGATTCATTTGCAAATATTTTTTCCCATTCTGAGGGTTGTCTTTTCATCTTGTTTATAGTTTCCTTTGCTGTGAAAAGCTTTTAAGTTTCATCAGGTCCCAATTGTTTATTTTTGTTTTTATTTCCATTACTCTAGGAGGTGGGTCAAAAAAGATCTTGCTGTGATTTATGTCAGAGAGTGTTCTGCCTATGTTTTCCTCTAGGAGTTTTATAGTATCTGGTCTTACATTTAGGTCTTTAATCCATTTTGAGTTTATTTTTGTGTATGGTGTTAGGGAATGTTCTAATTTCATTGTTTTACACGTTTTCCCATCATCACTTATCAAAGAGACTGTCTTTTCTCCATTGTATATCCTTGCCTCCTTTGTCATAGATTAGTTGACCATAGGTGCATGGGTTTATGTCTGGGCTTTCTATCCTGTTCCATTGATCTATATTTCTGTTTTTGTGCCAGTACCATATTGTCATGATTACTGTAGCTTTGTAGTATAGTCTGAAGTCAGGGAGTCTGATTCCTCCAGCTTCGCTTTTTTTCCTCAAGATTGCTTTGGCTATTTGGGGTCTTTTGTGTCTCCATACAAATTTTAAAATTTTTGTTCTAGCTCTGTAAAAAATGCCATTGGGGGCTTCCCTGGTGGCGCAGTGCTTGAGAGTCCGCCTGCCGATGCAGGAGACGCATATTGTCTTGATTACTGTAGCTTTGTAGTATAGTCTGAAGTCAGGGAGCCTGATTCCTCCAGCTCCGTTTTTCGTTCTCAAGATTGCTTTGGCTATTTGGGGTCTTTTTTGTTCCCATACAAATTGTGACATTTTTTGTTCTAGTTCTGTGAAAAATGCCATTGGTAGTTTGATAGGGATTGCATTGAATCTGTAGATTGCTTTGGGTAGTAGAGTCATTTTCACAATATTGATTCTTCCAATCCAAGAACATGGTATATCTCTCCATCTGTTTGTGTCATCTTTGATTTTTTTCATCAGTGTCTTATAGTTTTCTGAGTACAGGACTTTTACCTCCTTAGGTAGGTTTATTCCTAGGTATTTTATTCTTTTAATTGCACTGGTGAACGAGATTGTTTCCTTAATTTCTCTTTCTGATCTTTCATTGTTAGTGTATAGGAATGTAAGTGATTTCTGTGAATTAATTTTGTATCCTGCAACTTTACCAGATTCACTGATTAGCTCTAGTAGTTTTCTGTGGCATCTTTAGGATTATCTATGTATAGTATCATGTCATCTGCAAACAGTGACATTTTTATTTCTTCTTTTCCAATTTGTATTCCTTTTATTTCTTTTTCTTCTCTGATTGCTGTGGCTAGGACATCCAAAACTATGTTGAATAATAGTGGTGAGAGTGGACATCCTTGTTTTGTTCCTGATTTTAGAGGAAATGCTTTCAGTTTCTTTCACCATTGAGAATGATATTTGCTGTGGGTTTGTCATATATGGCCTTTATTATGTTGAGGTAGGTTCCCTCTATGCCCACTTTCTGGAGAGTTTTTTTTTATCATAAATTGGTGTTGAATTTTGTCAAAAGATTTCTCTGCATCTATTGAGATGATCATATGGTTTTTATTCTTCAGTTTGTTAATATGGTGTATCACATTGAGTGATTTGCGTATATTGAAAAATCTGTGCATCCCTGGGATAAAACCCACTTGCTCATGGTGCATGATCCTCTTAATGTGTTGGATTCTGTTTGCTAGTATTTTGTTGAGGACTTTTGCATCTATATTCATCAGTGATACTGCTCTGTAATTTTCTTTTAGTATCTTTGTCTGGTTTTGGTATCAGGTTGATGGCGGCCTCATAGCATGAGTTTGGGAGTGTTCCTACCTCTGCAATATTTTGGAAGAGTTTGAGAAGGATGGGTGTTATCTCTTCTCTAAATGTTTGATAGAATTCACCTGTGAAGCCATCTGGTCCTGGACTTTTGTTTGTTGGAAAATTTTTAATCACAGTTTCAATTTCATTACTTGTAATTGGTCTGTTCATATTTTCTATTTCTTCCTGGTTCGGTCTTGGAAGGTTATACCTTTCTAAGAATTTGTCCATTTCTTCCAGGCTGTCCATTTTTTTGGCATAGCGTTGCTTGTCGTCATCTCTTAGGATGCTTTGTGTTTCTGCAGTGTCTGTTGTAACTTCTCCTTTTTCATTTCTAATTTTATTGATTTGAGTCCTCTCCCTCTTTTTCTTGATGAGTCTGGCTGAAGGTTTATCAATTTTGATCTTCCCAAAGAAACACCTTTTTGTTTTATTGATCTCTGCTACTGTTTTCTTTGTTTCTGTTTCATTTATTCCTGCTCTGATCTTTATGATTTCTTTCCTTCTACTAACTTTGGTTTCTTTTGTTCTTCTTT
>NW_006775143.1:3826343-3836747 GCF_000442215.2 Lipotes vexillifer | reverse complement strand
TTCCCTAGTTCCTTTAGGTGTAAAGTTAGATTGTTTATTTGAGATTTTTCTTGTTTCTTGAGGTAGGATTCTATTGGTATAAACTTCCTTCTTAGAACTGCTTTTGTTGCGTCCCATAGGTTTTGGATCATCGTATTTTTGTTGTCATTTTTCTCTAGGTATTTTTTGATTTCCTCTTTGATTTCTTCAGTGATCTCTTGGTTATTTAGTAACATATTGTTTAGCCTCCATGTGTTTGTGTTTTTTAGAGTTTTTTCCCTGTAATTGATTTCTAATCTTAGTGTTGTGGTTGGAAAAGATGCTTGATATGATTTCAGTTTTCTTAAATTTACTGAGGCTTGATTTGTGACCCAAGATGTGAACTATCCTGGAGAATGTGCTGTGTGCCCTTGAGAAGAAAGTGTAATCTGCTGTTTTTGGATCAGTTAACTCTATCTGGTCTATTGTGTCATTTAATGCTTCTGTTTCCTTATTTATTTTCATTTTGGATGATCTGTCCATTGGTGTAAGTGAGGTGTTAAAGTCCTCCACTATTATTGTGTTACTATTGATTTCCTCTTTTATAGCTGTTAGCATTTGCCTTGTGTATTGAGGTGCTATGTTGGGTGCATATATATTTATAATTTTTATATCTTCTTCTTGGATCGATCCCTTGATCATTATGCAGTGTCCTTCCTTGTCTCTTGTAACATTCTTTATTTTAAAGTCTATTTTATCTGATATGAGTATTGCTACTCCAGCTTTCTTTTGATTTCCATTTTCATGGAATATCTTTTTCCATCCCCTCACTTTCAGTCTCTGTGTGTCCCTAGGTCTGAAATGGGTCTCTTGTAGACAGCATATATACGGGTCTTGTTTTTGTATCCATTCAGTGAGCCTGTGTCTTTTGGTTGGAGCATTTAATCCATTTACATTTAAGGTAATTATTGATATTTTTGTCAGTATTACCATTTTCTTAATTATTTGGGGTTTGTTTTTGTAGGTCATTTTCTTCTCTTTTGTTTCCCAGATAGAGAAGTTCCTTTAGCATTTGTTGTGAAGCTGGTTTGGTGGTGCTGAATTCTCTTAGCTTTTGCTTGTCTGTAATGCTTTTGATTTCTCCATCAAATCTGAATGAAATCCTTGCCAGGTAGAGTAATCTTGGTTGTAGTTTATTTCCTTTCATCACTCTAAGTATAGTGTGCCACTCACTTCTGCCTTGTAGAGTTTCTGCTGAGAAATCAGCTGTTAACCTTATGGGAGTTCCTGTGTGTGTTATTTGTCGTTTTTCCCTTGCTGCTTTCAATAATTTTTCTTTGTCTTTAATTTTTGCCAGTTTGATTACTATGTGTTTCGGCATGTTTCTCCTTGGGTTTATCCTGCCCGGGACTCTCCGCACTTCCTGCACTTGTGTGGCTATTTCCTTTCCCATGTTAGGGAAGTTTTCGACTATTATCTCTTCAAATATTTTCTCAGGTCCTTCCTGTCTCTCTTCTCCTCCTGGACCCCTATAATGTGAATGTTGGTGGGTTTAATGTTGTCCCAGAGGTCTCTTAGGTTCTCTTCATTTCTTTTCATTCTTTTTTCTTTATTCTGTTCTGCAGCAGTGATTTCCACCATCCTGTCTTCCAGGTCACTTACCCGTTCTTCTGCCTCAGTTATTCTGCTATTGATTCCTTCTACTAGTTTTCATTTCAGTTATTGTATTGTTCATCTCTGATTGTTTGTTCTTTAATTCTTCTAGGTCTTTGTTAAACATTTCTTGCATCTTCTCAATCTTTGTCTCCATTCTTTTTCCGAGGTCCTGTGTCATCTTCACTATCATTATTCTGAATTCTTTTTCTGGAAGGTTTTCTATCTCTACTTCATTTAGTTGTTTTTCTGGGGTTTTATCTTGTTGTTTCATCTGATACATAGTCCTTTGCCTTTTCATTTTGCCTCTCTGTCTGAGACTGTGGTTTTTGTTCCACAGGTTGCGGGATTGTAGTTCTTCTTGCTTCTGCTGTCTGCCCTCTGGCGGATGAGGCTATGTAAGGCTTCTGCAAGCTTCCTGATGGGAAGGACTGGTGGTGGGTAGAGCTGGGTGTTGCTCTGGTGGGCAGAATTCAGTAAACCTTTAATCTGCTTGTCTGCTGATGGGTAAGGCTGAGTTCCCTCCCTGTTGGTTGTTTGGCCTGAGGCAACCCAGCCCTGGAGCCTACGGGCTCTTCGGTGGGCCTAATGGCAGACTCCAGGAGAGCTCATGCCAAGGAGTACTTCCCAGAACTTCTGCTGCCAGTGTCCTTGTCCTCACGGTGAGACAAAACCACCCTCCACCTCTGCAGGAGACCTTCCAACACTAGCAGGTAGGTCTGGTTCAGTCTCCTATGGGGTCACTGCTCCTTCCCCTGGGTCCTGATGCACACACTACTTTATGTGTGCCCTCCAAGAGTGGAGTCTCTGTTTCCCCCAGTCCTGTCTAAGTCCTGTAATCAAATCCTGCTAGCCTTCAAAGTCTGATTCTCTGGGAATTCCTCCTCCCATTGCCAGACCCCCAGGTTGGGAAGCCTGACGTGGGGCTCAGAACCTTCACTCCAGTGAGTGGGCTTCTGTGGTATAAGTCTTCTCCAGTTTGTGAGTCACCCACCCAGTGGTTATGGGGTTTGATTTTATTGTGATTGCGCCCCTCCTACCGTCTCATTGCAGCTTCTCCTTTGTCTTTGGATGTGGGGTGTATTTTTTGGTGAGTTCCACTATCTTCCTGTTGATGATTGTTCAGCAGTTAGTTGTGATTCTGGTGCTCTCACAAGAGGGAGTGACTGCACGTCCTTCTACTCCCGCCATCTTGAAGCAATCTCCCGATAATAGCAACTTCTTAATCAGGGGATGAGAATTAATAGGATAATACATGTAAAGTTCCTAACAGAGTGTCTGGCATATGGAAAGTGTCTGCTCCCTTTGGGTGTCATTCTCATGTGATGGATTTCTTTAGCATTTCTAGGATGCTTTGAATTTAATTCCATTTTCAAAGGTGTCAGGAAGCATTTTAATATTTTGGGTAAAGTCAGGGTTTTTTATTGAGCTCACACACTTGTAAATAAGTGTATTAAACTATGTTCTGATGCAGAACAAGTGGCACAGATTTTTCTAGTGCCTTCTGCCCCCTATCTCATAGCCTCAATGTCTGCAAATAATTAGTGCAAAGAGGAGGTTAATAGTTGGCTACCCAAATGCATGTTAAACATTTAATTTAAAACGCTAAAATGATGAACCCAACAATCTGCTATAATCTTCAAAAGATCTATTAAGGACTTAGACGTATGGTATTAAATGATAAAGCCATGACTTCTTGCTTCGGACCCACTAAAAAATTGTGAAGCCACTGCTTCTATGTGGAATATCAGAAAAAGGGACTGCAGAGGTGAGTCTTGTGCCCTGGTTTCTGGCTCAGACTGACCTTGAGAGTAGAATCAAATAGCAGTAGACTTAACTTTTGGCTCTTCCAGATGCAACCAAAAATTCAGAAAGCTTGGGGCAGTGAGAATATACTAGAAGAGAACTGCCAAGAGCAGAAAATAGATCCTCTTTGGATTTAGCTCTTTTCTAGCTGGAACAGAGGCAGTGGTAATTATGGCAACTGACATTTATTGAGCAATTGTAATTAACTGGATGGCTTTATATTATTCCCATTTTACAGATGAGGAAACTGAGGTTCAGGAAGTTTCCATAACTTGCTCAGAGCCATATAGCTCATAAATGCAATCCAGAATTTGAATACAGGTCTATTTGATGCTGGACTACTTTTGTGAAACTGTTAAAGGGGACTTATAACAACTAATATGAATGGTTCAGCCACTGATCTGCTTGCTTAAAGGCTGAGCAGTGGATCAAATGATCTTTTGGAAAGCCAAGATTTTGGTAGTTTAAGGCTCCCTACATCTTTCTGAATTGGACATGTTATACATCTTCATGAGTCCTTCCAAATAAGCTGCTCTTACATTCCTAGTTTATGGATCCCTTGTAACCACTGCCTCACCTCAAAAGCATAGCATTGATTTTTTCAAGTCAGAAGTTACTTGTCTGCCTGCTCTTGACCAGAGAGTAAATTTCCTCTTTGACCAAATTCTTACAAAACTCAGTACAGGCGAGGCCCAGGACGTGGTTTTAAATTGATGGTGATGTTTGTTGAGCATTTATTTCCCTGGTTTTGTTGGAGGGAGGAACAGAAATGTTTCCATCTAACTTTGATTGACGTTGACTGTTGCTACCAGTGTGATCTCAAGCCCAAAGTTTGGGGATAGGGTTTTCTGCCCTTGGTCTTGGCTTTCAATGTCCCCTGAGGTGTGGCACCCTCCCCCACACTCCCACCATCCACCATCCATCCATCATGGTCCAAACTACCACTGTGCTTCACCTAAATGTTGAATGACTTGATTGTTCTCCCTGCCTAGAGCTTTGCTTCCTCTAATTCATTTCATATATAAAAAGGTTCGTGTATTATAAAATAATGCAAACATATGAAAAAGTATTGAGTAATATAATGAATTATATTATAATTCACTTAGAATTAGCAACTTCTAAAATTACATATATGCATCCATAAAAGCAATCTAAGGTATTGCTTTCCATGCATTTAACTTGGCATGAATTGTATCACACTACACATATCCTTTAGTAAGTTGCTTTTTTTCACTGCAACATTGTGTTTTAAGAATTAGTCACGTTGTTAGTTAAAATTTATTCATTTTGAATTGCTCTATGGAGCACGCATGTGGGAATATCTCACAATTTAATTTTTTCCACTGTCCTATTTGTGTGAATTTAGTTGGTTTCAATTGTACCTAATTACAAACAGCACTGCAGTGTGAATTTAGTTGGTTTCAATTGTACCTTCTTACACACATCTCCTTGTGCATATTTGCATAAGTCCCTGTGGAGTGAATACCTACATATGGAATTTCCAGTTCACATAATATGCACATATTTATATTTACTAGGTAATATCAAACAAATCACTCTCCAAAATTCTTGTGTCAATTTACCCTCACAACAGCATTTTATGGAGAATGGAGTTTCCATTTCCGTACATCCTTACTAGTAATTGATATTGTCAGATATTCGACAGTCTGATGGATTTGACAAAGTGTCTCATTCCTAAATTTGCATTTGTTAGTGAGAATATTTTTCCACTATTACATTTTAATTTACATTTATTAGTGAGAATAATTATCTCTTTATGTACTTACTGGCTGCTGGTATTTTTCTCTATAATGTCTTTACTATTTTTTGCCTGTTCATGTATTTACTATTTTCTGTCTTGCATTTTTAGTGTTTATTTTATTGTTTTGTAGAAATGTTTACCCTGTGTAGTCTGCATACTAATACTTTGTCAGTTAAGAACTGATAAAAATTTGCAAATAACTTCAAGTCTGTGGCATATTGTTTACATTTTTTATGGTATCTTTATCATGTAGAAAATTTTGTCTTACTGTAGTCAAATTTATCAAACCTTTTGCTTTTTATGATTTGAGCTTTTCTACTTGATTCAATGAATTCTTAATTCTGTGATCAGAGAGTTATTTTTCAATCATTTTCTTAAAAAGGCTTTACTTCTCATATTGTGATCTTCAACGTACCTGAAATTTATTTTGCTGTAGTGTTCTATTTTGTTTTGTTTCCATATGGAAAGTCAGTTGTCCTTGTACCAGTTATTGAATAGTCCATCCTTTTTCTGTTTATTTATAATGGCATATCTGATTATACCAAGTTTCCATGGGTATGTTTCAAGGTGCTTTGTTCTATTACATTGACTTTTTTGTTCTTATATCAATAACACACTGTCTTGAATATTCTGTCAGAATAAACCTTGATTATCTGGTTTTGGTAAATCTTTGTTACTCTTCTTCAAACTTTTCCTATTTCTTTATCCTTCTATATGAAAACTATGTGCTCTGGCGGGTGAATTTCAATGAAAAACTTATTGAGATTTTAATTGTAAGTGCAACAAGTGTATAGATCATCTTTGTGGAAGAACAGAGGCTGCTTTAAAACTGAATCTTCTCTTCCATAAATATTTATTCAGGCTATCTTTTATGTCCTTTAAAAATTTCTTAAATGTTTTCCTAAAAGTTGATTTCCACTTTTATTAGAAGTAGTTTTAGGAGTCCTGAAGTTTTTCTTGCTATTATGAAATTATCTTTAACATTCACTACATTTTATAATTGATGGAGTGGTTTTCTGGGAGCACTAATGGATTTGTGAATTGATCTTGTTACTTTCAGAATTCTCTTATCTTTACTAATATTTTATCTGTAATTTTCTTGGATTTTCTAATGACATTTTCTGCAAGTGGAGACCATTTAATCTCTTTTTATCTATTTTTAAAATCACATGTTTATTTTTCTTATTGCATTAACTTGGGCTCTTGGACAATATTGAATAAGACAAGGCCTCCTTGGCTTCCTGCAGATTTTTTTCAAGGAAATATTCCTAGTGTTCCTTCGTAGAGGAGCCATGCAGCATGGTGGTTAAAAATGTAAGCTCTGGGGTCAAGTGGGTTTGAGGTTAGACTCTATCACTTAAAAGCTGTGTGACTTGGGATATAGGAACTTCCATACTGTTCTCCATAGTGGCTGTACCAATTTACATTCCCGCAAACAGTGTAGGAGGGTTCCCTTTACTCCACACCCTCTCCAGCATTTATTATTCGTAGACTTTTTGATGATGGCCATTCTGACCAGAGTGAGATGATACCTCATTGTAGTTTTGATTTGCATTTCTCTAATAATTAGCAATGTTGAGCATTTTTTCATGTGCCTGTTGTTCATCTGTATGTCTTCTTTGAAGAAATGTCTATTTAGGTCTTCTGCCCATTTTTTGATTGGATTGTTTGTTTGTTTTGATATTGAGCTGTATGAGCTGTTTGTATATTTTGGAAATTGATCCCTTGTCAGTCACATTGTTTTCAATTATTTTCTCCCACTCTGTAGGTTGTCTTTTTGTTTTGTTTATGGTTTCCTTTGCTGTGCAAAAGCTTTTAAGTTTAATTAGGTCCCATTTGTGGGTTTTTGTTGTGTTGTTTTTATTTCCATTACTCTAGGAGATGGATTTAAAAATATATTGCTATGACTTATGTCAAAGAGGTTTCTGCCTATGTTTTCCTCTAGAAATTTTATAGTATCTGGTCTTCCATTTAGGTATTTAATCCATTTTGAGTTTATTTTTGTATATGGTATTAGAGAAGGTTCTAATTTCACTCTTTAACATGTAGCTGTCCAGTTTTCCCAGCACTACTTCTTGAAGAGACTGTCTTTTCTCCATTGTATATTCTTGCCTCCTTTGTCATAGATTAATTGACCGTGGGTGCATGGGTTTATTTCTGGGCTTTCCATCCTGTTCCATGGGTCTATATGTCTGTTTTTGTGCCAGTACCACACTGATTTGATTACTCTAGCTTTGTAGTATAGTCTGAACTCAGGGAGCCTGATTCCCCCAGGTCCGTTGTTCTTTCTCAAGATTGCTTTAGTTATTTGGGGTCTTTCGTGTTTCCATACAAATTAAAAAATTTTTCATTCTAGTTCAGTGAAAAATGCCATTGGTAATTTGATAGGGATTGCATTGAATCTGTAGATTGCCTTGGGTAGTATAGTCATTTTAATAATATTGATTCTTCTAATCCAAGAACATGGTATATCTTTCCATCTGTCTGTGTCATCTTCAATTTTCTTTCATCAGCATCTTATAGTTTTTGGAGTACAGTATAGTCTTTTGCCTCCTTAGATAGGTTTATTCCTAGGTATTTTATTCTTTTTGATGTGATGGTAAATGGGATTGTTTCTTTAGTTTCTCATTTTGATCTTTTGTTGTTAATGTATAGAAATGCTACAGTTAGTCTGTAGATAAGACATTATTTATAATAACTTTTTTCTCTCTTCCTTTCTTTTTTGTACTCTTCTAGTGTGATATTGATTTATCCTTTGAGTTTTTAAAAATTATTTTAATTATATTTTTTAGTTACACATTTTCTCTGAGATTATTTTTCCTCTTCAGTGTTGCTGCTGCCATTTTGTCTACTTCTGGCTCACAATTTCTTGTTCTTTATTATCTCCTTGAGAACTACAACCTTACTTGCTACTTTTATTAGATGAGAAAATTCTCCTCTGCTTGTAGTTAGTTTATCTCATGATCATTGTTTTGATTCCTGATTTTTATATGGTTTGATGTTATTTTTATTTGGTTTTGGTTTTGCAGTTTGTTTGGATGGTGGGCTCTTTCTTTTTTAAGATTAGCTTCCTCATGTGTTTTGCCATTTTGTTTTGCAGGATAATCCTACATAGAAGGACCTTTGTTTTGTTCTGATATATTTCCCCCCTCCTCTAGAAGATTTATGTTTTCCTCCAATGGACTCTGGGTCTGCTATCCAGAACTATGTTTTATGTCAACCATTTGAGATTCCTGCTCCATGGACACAGTGGGAATATTTTGATGCTGTTACTTCAGGGAGCATATGGCTTGGCTTAGCTTGACTCCTAGGTACAAGAATGGGTCTCTTTTGTCAGGTGGCTGTAGCCCCAAACAGTGGTCACAGCAGCATTTAATTTTCCATCTCTTCTTATTAACAGGGGATCTCAATCTCCATCTTGACTCTCAGCAGAGAGACGGACTGGAATCTCCAACCTTGTTTCATGTGAAGCGAATTGAATTTTATTTCCTGTTCCTCCCGGGAGCAGAAATCCTGAATGCCTCTGCCTGCTTTGGACAGGGAGTCCAGGGGCCTGTAGCTTCACCCCATTCCTTACCTTGTTTTTTTTCTGTTTCTCATCCACAGAGATGTTTATGGTGGGCTTGAGGCCAGCTATGTGTTTTGAATGTTCTCTTTGCGACTGTTATTTATCATTATTGTGACTTTGGAGCAATGCCATCTTGCCTGGATTTCTCCCTTTGTTTCCTAGCTGGCAGGACAAATTGTATTCCCTAAACTCTCTGCACGTCATCCCCCTGTTTATAATGTTTCTTTGTGTCCCCATCAAATGTAGAGTAAGTGAAAATGCATTACCAGACATTTTTAGATCTTTATTCACCTGGCTTCTGCCTGCTATTTATATGGAGCTGCTTTGAATTCCCTGAATACACCTTGCTTCCTCTTACACCAGGCTTTAAGTCAGGCTGTTTTTCCATCTGATACACTGTCGACCCTCTGTCTTATTTGTATTTAATCCCCCCGATTTTTCTCATCTCTCCCTAATGTCACTTCTTCCACTATTCCTCATTCCACATTCTTTCATTCTCCTGCCCCCACCTCCCTATGATAACACCTGTCTCCTTCCTGTAACTACTGTTTCATCAGTCCCTCCTCCCAGACTGAAGCTCCTGGTGAATCTTTCTCATTCAGTCCTTAACCACTGCACCTAGTATGACAGAGACACCCAGTAAATGTTAGGAAAACAGATAAATGAAAGGAAGCACAATTCTTTCATGCACCTCATTTCTTCCTTGCTGTCCAAAGGGAACCCTGACTTGCATGCGTTGTGGAGGAGAGAATCATTCCATCTACATCACCAGCTGTCTGACAAGTTCAGCTGTCTGACAATTCAGCCTTGAATTCCGTCAAGGAAATCTGGAACTTTTTGAAGTGATGGAGGGGGAAGAGGTGGGATTCCGGCGTGGAACTGGGAGGGTCCAGAGGAGGTGAGTCAGAATGTCCAGTGACATTCTGTGACAAAGACATCCCTTCACCACTGCTTCACGTTGCTGGGGAGGGACACACAGACTTTCCAGGACTGCTGTGGCTTGTGGCTCTGTGGTAGTTATTAGGGTGTATCCCACCTCTTGAACCTGCTGATCCTTGCAGATTCACAAGTGAAAGCTGGTCTGAACTCAGGGGCCCTGGGGAAGTAAGGTCACCCCTCTCCACTCTGAAGCAGACATGGTTCTGTGCATTTGGACACAATCTTGTGACCTTGGCTGAAGCCAAGTGGTGCTGGGGAATCTGAGTTCTGGTATTAATCGTCAGAGCAGCTGCTGAGCCTGTCTTTCAAGGCCCTCCCTCACAGGGAGGCTTTAGAGTGCCAAAATCTCTCTCACCCCCTTTCCTCCACCATTTTTGTATGCAATCTTAGTTAAAGCACTCGCCTTTCACGTATAGGCCAAGATGGTGACTTCACAAAGGTCAGGAACTGCAGAAGCAAAAAAATTCCTTGAAAGCTTTAAAGTAAATTATTTATAGAAATAATAAATGGTAAATTGAAAGATTTAAGATGAGGAGCCTGGTAGTTGGATGGGTTGAAATCTGTGATGTTGGGGGATTGTTTCCAGTCTTTTTGCAGGACTTGAGTGGTTTTGTCTTCACACTTTCTCTATCTACTACCCTTCGTGTGCTATCCTTCCTTTAGAATGCAGGTAGGTGTAAATTTTTAAAATTTCCTTCTTCTTACTATGGTAACGGGT
>NW_006775143.1:3799822-3826333 GCF_000442215.2 Lipotes vexillifer | reverse complement strand
TGATAACGGGTTGGAATTGACCTACGGCATTCCTCTTTCCTGAAATCCCCTGTTCTGCTGTGGGACACGAGCCAGCTGTTCAGGCTAAAAGTGCAGTTGAGGGGAGGAGAGACAAGAGCTGAGCAAGCGAATGCCCTGAGGTTATTTTGAAGCCTATTAGTGAAAGAAGCTGAGGAGTGTTTTGGGAAGAGTGTCAACTGAGACAGGAAAGTAATCCACCACTGTCTTTGCCCTACCACTTACCAGTCAATTGGCCTCGGGCAAGTCATTGAATAGATGTCAGCCCACCAACTGTCAAGACCCCAGTTTGCCTACCTATAAATGGGAAAGTTGGGTTAAATCAAGGGTAGTCAGTTAAATGGCTTGTGGAAAATAGGAAGGGAATTTAAGCAAGCAGAGGGGCGGCAGGAACCCTGGCAGGCAAGGAATCATGTGTAACCAAAGTGTAACCCCGGTACATGGTTACCATGCAGAAAAATAGACCAGGCATTATCAGCATTTCTGATTATTTCAAGGGAAGCCCCGGATCTAGATTTTTATGTGAAATATCCTAATTTCACATCTAATCAGCAACTCATTAAAAAAAATAGAACAAACTAGCAATGCCCTGTTTAAGTCAAACAGACATATCTGTGGGCTGGACACAGTCTGTGGACAGTCAGTTTGCAACCTCGGGAGCAAATGATCTTGGATCCTAGATTCACAATCTGTCTTCAAAATCAGGAAACATGCACTGACTCAGCCCCAGATGGGGATTCTGAGATGTTGGTAATTGGCTGCAGCGTCAGCATCCTGTTGGAGGCTGGGGAGTCCATCTAACTCCTGTCTAGATAACATTACCTGAAGAAAGCTTTAACCCTAGGGCATCTTGTTTCTTTGTTAATAAGGGAGATGAACAAGTGTTTAAGGGATGGTGAAGGCAAGTTGGCATCAAACTGAGACTTTCTCCTGGAAGTAAACAAAAGAGTTGAAAGGAAACTAAGCAGGGAATAACTTTCTCACAATGAGACTTGATGTCGAAATGCCCTCTCTTTATGTCCCCAAACCATCTTTTAGGGCTGCCTCAACATTTAAGTGTTACTACTAATGTAATACCTTTTGATTATTGAGAGATGTATCATTTATATATCCCTGCGGCATTCACTGGGCTCTTGTAGCAACCAAGAGGGTAGACCTGTCCCAGGATTATCATCTCTAAAGTGACGGTTCAGGAAGCTCAGAGAAGGGACATAGTGCATCCCTAATCACTCAACTAGGAGTTAGCAGAGCTGGGTTAAAACCTGGATCTCCTGACTCCTGTGTTCCCTGTACTACCTTATGCTGCCCACACAGGTTCACTTCCCCAGCCTCTTCACAGGTGTGGTTTGCACCCCAGCTGGATCCCTGAGCAGCAGTAACACATCAGGGCCTGAAGAAAGAGTGGCACACACACACATTCTAATACCCACGTGGTATCAAATGCACCCCAGACAATGCTTCGGATCCCACGAGATGCTCAAATGAATACCCAGTCTCTTCAACTCCTTGGCTAACTCCCCAGCCCCCCCAGCTTGGCTGTTTGAATTCAATTCCTGTTAAAAAAACACTTCTGAGTCTTTGTACATCTCGGATTTGTCCAGTACTAAAGAGAGAAAGGTTTATTTTAATGTGCAGGAGTGCTTGGAGTCTTGTGACTCTCTACCCAGTAGAGTAGAATTTTTATGAGTATGGGGTGACAAGACATTCAAACCAGATAGAAAGCAAACATCTTAAAGTATTTTGATGAAATAGTTTGGTGGCAAATTCTAGATCTAAAAATATTCCTGTTTTTTCAGTTGTGTTCTTTGTCCTTTTTAAACACTGACTGTCAGAACTACTAATTAACTGTATTTTCCTAAGACATTTTCCTATGCACAGCATTGCAGCACTGGAAGGTTCTGATCTTCTCATCCTACCAGAGGAGAGACCAAGGCACAGCGGGGACGAAGGCATGGCACAAGGGACCTTAGTGAGTGAGCCATTAGCAGATGGGGGACTAGTTGGTTTTATAAATGAAGTCACATTTGTATAAAGAAAGCACATTCTGATATCTTTCTCTTTTTTAAAAAATTAGTTTTAAACTGCTAAATGGCTTCCCCCCACCACTGCACCCCCCTTCAAGTATGGAAACCAATGATATTCCAGGGAGGTAGAGATCTGGTGATAAAGGACTTGCTACAGGCTTCAGACGTGAATCCCTTTTACAATTTGCTTGTATAGCTCTGCAAGTTGGCCTAATGATGGAAAGGCTGATGCTGTCCAATGCTAACTGGTGCAATTAGAGGGACATTCAGATCTCTCTGAGCCCGTCCTTTCCTCCTGGCGCCCAATATAGAATCCTGTGGGTTCTGGGGGGAACTGAGATGAGGGAAATGAGTCATGGAGGCCTTAAGTCTCTTTTTCATGGCCACATAGCTTATAAGAACTAGAGCACAGAAGAGCCGAATGGGGATTTTTTTTCTCTCTCTCATCAGTGTATAAATATTCATCAGTCTGTCTCCTCCCCTCCCCCTCCCCCCCTTCTCCTCCTCCTCCTCCTCCTCCTTCTCCTATCTCTCTCTCTGTCTCTCTCTCTCTCCATCAGCAAGTATGTGCCAGGAATTCTAGGCTCAAGATATGTGATTGAGTTCCTGTTCTCATGGCTCTTTTTTCCAGTAACTTCAGTGATGCAAGCTAAAGCAGGGAAAATGGATATAGACTGAAGGGGGGGGCTCTTTTAGATAAGGTGCCTTCCACAAAGGATACCTCTGAGCAGAGGCATGAATTCGTGAGGAAGCAGCCATCAACTCTGCAGCTAAGAGAGCTTTGTAATTAGCATTTTCAAAGTGGAGAAAAACATGGTTGTCCTCATGAAGTCGTTTGACACACACTATGACGTGTGTGTGTGTGTGTGTGTGTGTGTGTGTGTGTGTGTTGGTCAAATTTTTTCCTAGACCAGAGCCAGCAAGAAAAGGTCAGCCTAGGTTGTATAAACAAGGAGGATTTGGAGGCTTCATGTTAATAAAATTTTGCTAGGTTTAGAGAATCATGGAGGCGGTGTTCACAAAAAGACAAGACGTAGCCAGATGGAAGTTCACGTGTGTTTGGGCCATAAAGAAATGCAGCCTTTGGTGTCCACACATCAGGAATCAGTTACACCTGGAGAGACAATTATGGCATTTTCAGTAGAACATTCTTTTGGCTCATTCAAGAGCAGACTTCCATAAAAGAGTGAGGGGGATTAATGAGCCCGGCAACAGCCAATAAGAATTCATGGGAAGACCTAATGTTGGCGTTTAATTACCATTGGGTCTGACAAGTACACTATATCCCCATAAAAGATTGAGGATTAAGCCATATTCCGCTCTCACCATTGTATTCTCTATTTTTTTTCTTTTTCCAAATGGAATTACTGTTGCTTGGAAAATGTAATACAGAGCAGAATTCTGAACATGATTAGGATTAGCTGTTATAGTATAAGGTGAGTGGCAAAGGACCATTTGTCATGTTGATTTTTTGGATTCTGTCTAGACGTGAATGAAAAATGAAAAGGCATAATTCTTTTTTCTTTTATGGTTGCCAAGTGGAATAATCTATTCAGGATTAAATCTGACAATTCACAGATCAATTCCAACCGTCTTGGGTTTCTTTATGGCTATGGCCAAGATATTTCAGAGGGTGCTATAGGTGATTTATTGGATCTTTTGAAATTATTATTCAGAGAAGAATGATGTGCCTTTGACCTGCTCTGGAAATTGCCTGTAAGTCTATGCATGCTTCTGTCCATCCATCCAGAAGGTATTTATGCAATATCATGAATGACACAGAGATGGATAAGTCATGACCTCTGTTCCAAAAAGCTCACAGGCTAGTGACCAAAAAGCAAAAAGGATATTACCCCCCAAAAGTGGAGAAATGCAAGATGGTGGCAGGGATCAGATGCTTTGGCAGTGGGGGAAAGGATGAGGGTCTGTGGGGACAGTTTCTCACAAACATCAATGATGATGCTCATCCTTGAAGAAGAATGTGTGGGAATCGTTCAGGCAGAGAAGGCAAGAAGTTCTCCAAGAGAAGGAAATTCTGTGAGCCTGTGCACAGGCACAGAGGGGTACAAGAGCAAGACTTCCCCAGGGAACCATAGGAAGCTGGCGTAGCTGGAGTCTAGTCTGCCTATGTGGTCAGGTGCTGAGAGGAGGGAATGGCTGGGGGAAGAGGGGTCAGCTCTGAGGCTCAGAAGCATTCACGGGCAAGGTCATGAGAAGTCTGGGGACTACTAGAGTGAACTTGGATTTGATGCTGGTAGGTATAAGGAACCATGACCATATTTTAAATTGAAAGTATCTGGCCAACATTTTAGAAGTTGCATTGGCCCATTATGGAATAATTGCTACTATGTGGGCAATTTTTTGCAAGGATTTTCTCAGTGGAATGAGGCCTAGAGTAAACGGTTGCAGGTTATGGAGTGTGAGGAAGCCACTTAATTCTTTGTCTGTTGGTCCTAACGGTGTGAGTAGCCCTTTCATAGACCTTTTCTAGATCAAGTAAATAATCCCAACCTAAAATCTTGCAGATAATTTTAAAAGGAAAGGAAAAAATTCTTCAAAAATGAGAAGTTCTCTATTATACTTCCATGCTATGTGTTACCCTGGAAACACGGCCATGGTCTGACGTGGTTTCTTCTTCTGTTTGGAACACTTCTGTGTTGAATCCTCAGCCGTGCCTGACACAGTGACTGGGACAGAGAAGATCCTCAGTTAAATATGCAAAACGTTGGTTTGCTAATGACCCAAACCAAGCAGTGTGAGACCCATTTGAGTATTTAGTGAATTCCGTTTATGTTAAATATGTGGAATACCGGTGATAACAGCAAAAGTAGGTCACTAACAGCACTAGAGCAACAGCTTAATAGTTACCACTTACTGGGGACCTAGTCTAAGCTACGGCACAGTGTCAGGCTCTCTAGACATCATCTGACTTAACCTTCCCCTTTCACAGAGGGGAACACTGAGGTTGACTGAGTTCACTCGCAAGGTCACACAGATGAAGAATAGAGAGGCAGGATATGAACCCAGGTCTACTTGGCAGCAAAGTCCATGCCTTTTCTCTCCTATTTTTCTCTCCTGTTTCTTGTGAAAGAGGAAGCACATTTGTACCCCTGGCCCCAGAGGAGAGAAAACAGATCAGGGGGCTCCCTTGCTGGGAAGGTGAAGGGCTTTGGCAGGACTTTGTGACCACCACGGCTCCCAGAGAACAGAACTGACTTTTCTGCAAGGCTGTGGCCACCTGTCCCTGGAGATGAGACTCTGATGTGAGAGGTAGACAACCATCTCTCAGGGGATCTGTAGAATAATTTCTACTCTGGCGGGTAGAATAAAATATATTTACTTCCGTATTTGCAATCTTGAGTTAGTCTTCGGATAGTAACAGCAGTTCCTGACATCTGGATAATATTTCACATTAGTCATAACACTTACATGGAGCTTGTTATCTAATCCCAAGTGGCCTCCTTTTGGGGATAAAGTAGCTGCTGCTCAGAGGAGCAGAATGACTTGCCCAAGGATGCACAGAGTGAATGGAAGACTCAGAAGACAGACCTGGATCAAATAATTCTGCAGTCAGTCAGTGCTCCTTCCTCTCTGCATGTTGTCTCTGCAATGGAATGAAAATCCAGGTCTGTGGGGAAGTCTCTTATAGATGGGGTAGTCCCTTCCCACAAGGAGCATGGGCCACATGCTGAGGCTATTTCCGAGACAATTATCCCTTTCTTTGTGGCTCAGTATCCCCAAGGCCTGCACCTCCCTCTGGGAACAAAGCATCCTTCAGGTTCTCCCTTGATCATCCTCATCAGTGTAATAGGTTACTTCCTGTCCAACTGCCCCATTTCCATAGGCAGTTTATGCCAGAGTGTGGATTCTCACCCCAATCATTCCATGTCTAGGTTATCCTTCCTGACATGTGAATCCAGGACACAAGTCTAAGTCCCGCACTTATACAGCCCAGAGGAGCCAACCCCTGCTCGCCCAGGAGCACGCTGACTCCTGACTATGGAAAGTTTGCCTGTGTCTAAGTGTAAGCAGATGTCTCCAGCTGCCAGATCGTGCAACCATATGAAAACAATCACCCACTCTGCACAAACATGCATCATCAGGCCAAAGTCTGCAAATGCAACCAACTCAACATGCTTCCCATAAAACAGTGGGTGTGTAGGGCGTGGGGGGTATGGGGAGATGGGTCAGAGCAGTCCATCTAAGAGTAAAATTTATATGGGTCAAAGGCATGAGAATGGTGAAATCGGGCCAAAGGAAGTGCTGCTCAAAGTTATGATAGATACTCAAACTTGTCTTGTGATACCATCCGAACACTTTCAACACTGTACTCAAGGGATAACTAAGGTTATCCCTTAGCTATGTGGAGGTGACCTCCTATGATCTCATAGCAATCTAGTGGTTCAGACAGAGCTCTATCAAAACTCCAACTATTCGGTCCAGTACTCATTTCATTATGTAAGGCTGCCATTGGCTTTTTGGTGGGCTCCTCAACGTGCAGTCTCTTTTGTTTTGAATCCCATTGGCTTTTGGGGTGACTTTTCCTAGCTGAGTAAACTTTTCTAAAGAATGATGATAGGGCTTCCCTGGTTGCACAGTGGTTGGGAATCTGCCTGCTAACGCAGGGGACACGGGTTCGTGCCCTGGTCCGGGAGGATCCCACATGCCGTGGAGCAACTAGGCCCGTGAGCCACAACTACTGAGCCTGCGCGTCTGGAGCCTGTGCTCCGCAACAAGAAAGGCCACGATAGTGAGAGGCCCGCACACCGCGATGAAGAGTGGTCCCCGCTTGCCACAACTAGAGAAAGCCCTTGCACAGAAACGAAGACCCAACACAGCAAAAAATAAAAATAAAATAAATTAATAAACTCCTACGTATGTTCAAAAGCACTCAGAGCAGAGCCTGGCTCCTAGTGAGCAGACAATGAATGTTAGCTGTTATAAAAAAAAAAAAAAAAAGAATGATGATAATTAATGCCATTTAATGAGGGTTAATATTACGTTAGGCTAGATGTTCTATGTAGTGCGTTATACGTAAAAATGCTCAAATACCATGAAGCAGGCTTTTCCCTCTCCTGTATTTTTTTTTAACATCTTCATTGGAGTATAATTGCTTTACAATGGTGTATTAATTTCTGCTTTATAACAAAGTGAATCAGCTATACATATACATATATCCCCATATCTCTTCCCTCTTGCGTCTCCCTCCCTCCCACCTTCCCCATCCCACCTCTCTAGGTGGTCACAAAGCACCAAGCTGATCTCCCTGTGCTATGCAGCTGCTTCCCACTAGCTATCTGTTTTACGTTTGGTAGTGTATATATGTCCATGCCACTCTCTCACTTCATCCCAGCTTACCCTTCCCCCTCCCTGTATCCTCAAGTCCATTCTCTAAATAGGTCTGCGTCTTTATTCCCGTCTTGCCCCTAGGTTCTTCATGACCATTTCCTTTTTTTTTTTTTTTTTTTAGATTCCATATATATGTGTTAGCATATGGTATTTGTTTTTCTCTTTCTGACTTACTTCACTCTGTGTGACAGACTCTAGGTCCATCCACCTCAATACAAATAACTCAATTTCGTTTCTTTTTATGGCTAATATTCCATTGTATATATGTGCCACATCTTCTTTATCCATTCATCTGATGATGGACACTTAGGTTGCTTCCATGTCTTGGCTATTGTAAATAGAGCTGCAATGAACATTGTTCCTCTCCTGTTTTAAAGGAGAGGAAACTGATACTCAGAAACAGAAAGTTGCTCAAAGTCACAGAGCTTTTGTAGGTGGTACAGCCTAAATTCACATCAAGATGGACTCCAAATGCTTCCTTTAAAGGAATCAATAGAGTCATATTGAGGCATTCGGTTGATCAGCCCTGGCAGATGGCTGGGTAATCAACATTTACACAGTTAAAAGGAATTTTTTGAGCATCTCTTTGTGCCTGGCAGCATAAGTGGCTTCAGAGATACATATGACACCATTCCATCCCTCTGGGAAAGCAGTCAGTGGTGGAGTCAGAAGTAAAGACAACCTCTTAGTTTGTGTTGAAGTGATGGTTAAAGGGATGACTGATTAGGTACAACTGGAATAGGGTAGAAGCATACATCTTACCCAAGGGGTAAGAGATGGTTTGTCAGAGAAAGTGGCACTTTTCTGTCAGACGAGTGAAGATGACATTCAAAGCAGAAGTTGACAATATGTGTAGAGACATTCACAGGACAAACTGTGAATATTTAGGGACATGCAAGTCATTAGGTATTGCTGCTTTGTTAAAACATAAATGGGAAGCTTAAAATAGTAGTTTAAAAAGTACTTAAAATAGTAGTTTAAAAAATATAGTTTGTTAGGACCTTGAATGTTTTGCTAAGGGGGTTGGAATTTTCTCTGAGATCATTTGGGAACCATGGATAGGTGACATGATTGACCTATTATTTATGGATTAGGTTTGATTGCTAGTAATGGAAAATTCCAAATTAATACTGGTTTTAAGGCAGCAGAAGTTTGTTTTTCATGCAAAAGTCTGGAGTTAAGTGGTCCAGGACTGCTCTAGTGGTTCTTCTCTGGAAATCTAAGTCTTTCCAACCATCCCTGTATTTGGCCTTTGGATTCATGTTCCAAATTCTTAGTCCAGGTGGCAAGCAGAGAACGGTGATAAATAAAAATAGAACTATGGGAAGTGTCTTAGTTCATCCAGGCTGCTATAGCAAAACGTCAGAGACTGGGTGGCTTGTAAACAGTCCTGGTGGCTGGAAGTCCAAAATCAAGGTGCCAGGATGATGGGCTTCTGGGGAAAGTCCTCTTCCAGGTTGCAGACTGCCAACCTCTTGCTGTGCCCTCACATGGGGGAAGGGCTAGGGAACTCTGTGGAGTTTCTTTTATAAGAAGACTAATCTCATTCATGAGGGCTCCACTCTCATTACCTAATCACCTCCTAATATCATAAAATTGGACATTAAGATTTCAACATATGGGGCTTCCCTGGTGGCGCAGTGGTTGAGAGTCCACCCGCCGATGCAGGGGACACGGGTTCGTGCCCCGGTCCGGGAAGATCCCACGTGCCGCAGAGTGGCTGGGCCCGTGAGCCATGGCCGCTGAGCCTGCGCGTCCAGAGGCTGTGCTCCGCAACGGGAGAGGCCACAACAGTGAGAGGCCCGCGTACCGCAGGGAAAAAAAAAAAAAGAAAAAAAAAAAGATTTCAGTGTATGATTTTTGGGTGGGCACAAACATTCAGACCATAGCAGGAAGTCTTCAACACTCTCATGAAGAGTCTCAGAAGCTTGCACAACACACTTCGACTTTATTCATCCATCAGAAATTAGCCACAGGTTCATATCCAGCTACAAAGAAGATCGACAAATGTAATCTTTACATGGACAACCATTGGGCCCACATAAAAACCAGGTTTTGTGTTTCTCTACTAGAACTGGAGAATGGATATTTAGAAATTTTAACAATCTATGCCACAAATAGGTCTGAATTTAGAGATCACTTCAATATCCTTGTAGTAGATGGACAAACATACAGGGACATGACCGAAGATTTGGGACTGAGGCAGTGGGCATCAGTGGGTTTGGGAGATGCTCTCCCCTCCCCACTCCCAATTACTTAGGCTTTGCCCATTTAAGGTAATTGCTTTTACCTTTATTTCCCCACTGTTGAGTCAGGGGTGATACACATTTGCTTCAGCACATGAGTCATACTCAAGGTTGGGCCAACCTGTTTGGATACACAGAATGGACCATAATATGAACCTGGTTTAGACCGCATCCTTCATTGACTTGAAACACTGCTCGCTGCACCTCTGACCTCGAACGGATATATCAGATTTCTTATTCTGATCATTTGTAGAGCCAGGATAGGGAAGAGGAAGTCTCTATACATATTATTCAGGTTAGCAGAGTTAGTACATTTTATCTATGGATGTTCACAGAGTTAGTTAGTTAAGAGCATGTACTTTAGAAGCAAAAAAATATAAATTCAAAACTCTGCTGTGGACAGTATCTCAGGCTGTCTAATTTCGGAGTCAGTCTTCTTAATCACCATACTGTATTGCCTCCTCTCTGGCATTTTGTTTACTTTTGCCCCTTCCCTAAACTTCCTTCCAGTAACGTGAGAGAAGCAGTCTCAGCAGCCCTGATGAGTATCCCTAGAAGGTGGTGGCAGGATGGACTTAAAGATATAAGAGTTTAACTTTGGTCCCTGACTGCGCTTCTCTGGCTACCTACCTCCATGCAGCCCCTTTAAAAATCAACTCCTGTCCCAGCAAGTATGTCTAGGGACCCATAAAGGGAAGAGCCCAGCATATGCCCAATGTTGGCTCACCCAGTCTTCATCATCCCCAAGCTACCTGCACTCACTTTGTATCTCACTTTCTCTGCTAATGTCTTTATGCCCCCTCCGTTCCAGGGTCTTGGCCTCTCCAGTTTACTCACCACACCTTATAGTAAACACCCACACTATATACATTTGTCTCGTTATCTTGAGATGATTTTTCCTTGTATATTTTCAAGCATTCCAAGCCTTTTCATGAGGCCTGCCAGTTAATTCTCAAAAACTCCGTAGAAAATTTATCGTCTTTGCAGTTTAGGTGCCGAAGAAATTTAACTTAAGTACTATTACTTATCTCATGATTCCCCTTTACCTGTGGGACTTAGGGGCAAGTGACAGGGGCGCTTTGAGAAGCAACGCATCCCCGTTGACTGTGCTGGGAGAGCCTTGGGCCTGAACATGCAGGACTCCTGGGGAAAAAAGCCTGGCTTTCTTCAACAGTTTAAAGCAGGAGTCTGAGATGGGAAACCCTACAGCTTTCTGGCTATAGTGGTGTAATCATTCTTGGTTCTGGGACTTTTTGCTTACAAAGTACTGGTCTCATGTCCTGCCCCGTTTGAGGACGTCAGCAAAGGTCTGCAAGACACGATCAAATGAGTTTTTAAAAATACCCCAGGATCCCTCTCCACTGCAGCGCCTACCCAGTATAACAGAATTAGACTCAAAGCAGCATTTGCTGAAGATTGCACTGTTTGCATAAATTTTCCATTGATACATCTGGTTTTCCTTTTGAAAGGGCCTTCAAACCTCATAAAGCCAAAGTCTTTTGAATCAAACCACAAATTCCTTATAGCTAACCTCAGCTAAACTCCCTGCCTGCTCTGTGTACTTAGTCCTTCTAACCCCCATTTCTCCTCTCTCTTCCGTCTTCATTAACTTAGCCCGAGCCAAGTTCACAAGGATAAATCATGTTGTTGTTTTTTTTAAATTCACTTCATATTAATAAAAATTACAGGTCGTTTTTTCTGTCTGAGACCTTTGATTTAGAATAGACACCATTTATTGAGCTCTAACAATGTGCCAAGTGCTTTACGTAGGATCCCATTTAATCCTACAATAGTCTTGCAAGGTAGGTGGTATTTTTCCAGTCTTTCTGATGAGGAAAAAGAAACAAAGAGAAGTCAAATAACATGTCTTGCTCCTGCTAACTGGTGGATTCAGTAACTTAAATCCAGTTGGTCATTTCCAATGCCCTCACTTCTTATGTTTGTCTCTCTACATAATATATTCCTAAGACTTAATTTTCAAGTGTGATTTGATATTTAAAATAACTCCTCATTTGCCTCAGGCAGTCATTATCCTGCTTATTGACTTCACAGGGATGATGATCCTCGCTATCACTAAAAATATCGGCTACTAGTCTCTGAGTGTATTGCTAATCACGTACCATACCTTGAATTCTTACAATAATCTTTTGCGGCAAATGTTGTTATCTCTATTTGTAAACTGAGATGCAAAAAGGTTTGTTAACCTGCCCAAGGTCACACAGCAATAAATTAATTGGAACTGCAGATACTTTTTCAATTAATTTTTATTGCAGTACAGTTGATTTACAATGGTGTGTTACTTTATGCTGTACAGCAAAGTGAATCAGTTATACATATACATATCTGCACTCTTTTTTAGATTCTTTTCCCATATAGGTCATTACAGAGTATTGAGTAGAGTTCCCTGTGCTATACAGCAGGTTCTTATCAGTTATCTGTTTTATGTATAAATACTAGTGTGTATATATCAATCTCAGAAATCAAACATTTGTGTATGCCAACACCCAGTTAACTCATTCAGTTCCCACGACAATCTTGTAAGTTGCATTATCATCTGCATTGCACAAGTGAGGAAACTGAGGCAAAGAGAAATGAACTCACTTCTCAAAGCCGCACAGTCAGAGATGCATGGGGGCTTGACTGTGAATCAGTTAGTTCAGCTCTGCTTCCTGACTCAGAGCTTGGAACCAACCCCCTGCTGCCCAGTTGTCTGATTTCAGAACCTCTTTGCTCTGGACAGGTGTCTATGTGAATGCATTTAAAACTACATAACTCATCCAGTTCTTTCAGTCTCTGGTGACCTCACTGTGTCGAAAAGACAGGACGTGATGCATGCCATGTCAGTGGCGATCATAGTTACTGAGATGGATCTGCACTGATGTCTGGGAGTTTGGACTGAATGTTAATGACACACGAAGGTGACCCGCAAGAAATAATATCGCTCTGTCGGAAAGCTGGAGCTAGGCAGGAAAACTCATCACAGACTGTGGCTGATTCCCCTCCCACCAGGCTCTTTTATGAGCAGTGTTCAGGTAGTCAAAGCTTATCTAAAAGCTGAACAAATCACACTGGAACCTTCTGGAATGTGGGAAAAGGGGGAAAAGTAAGTATTGGGTGTGAGTGGAGATGTCGGGGGAGGTTCAGCTGGAAGATGGAACATGAACTAGAGCAAAGGAGAAATTTATGTCAGCCAGTTTTCTTTTCAGGAATGAAGGACCAGGAATGGAAGAAAAAGCAGAGGGAATTTTTTTCAGTTGCAGGCATGGAAGTAGAGAAATCAATATCTCTAAGAATCCCTAATGGCAAGATGGGCCCTGGGTGGGTATTACCCTACATTTGATTCTTAAACTTTTACCTCTGGGCTTCCCTGGTGGTGCAGTGGTTGAGAGTCCACCTGCTGATGCAGGGGACGCGGGTTCGTGCCCCGGTCTGGGAAGATCCCTCAGATGGCGGCTGAGCCCGTGAGCCATGGCCGCTGAGCCTGCGCGTCAGAGCCTGTGCTCCGCAAAGGGAGAGGCCACAAAAAAACAAAACGAAACAAGACTTTTACCTCCAAAATCTGCTCAACTATAGGGACATGCCTATAGTATAGCCTAAAGTGGACTCCTGCCCACTGGAAATTTCTTTGAAGCCACATGTTTTATTAATTAAATACTGGCCAGATACGAATTCACACGTATGTTTTTTATATGAAATACTTGTTTAAATTGCTGTTCAGTTAAGTTACTTAACTTACTCTAATTTTCAGTGAAAATGATGCACAGTGTTTACTATTGAATTTGAGTATTCCCAGAACGATGTTTCAAGAGGCTTCTTCCTATCCTGGATTTATGGGAAGGTACACACCCTCCAGCAGTGCAGAGAGGCTCAGGAAAGAAAGGTTTGAAGGGGACTAATATGTATTTGTGACCTCTGTTGTGCCTGGCACCGTATTAAGTGCTGTGCATATACCATCTCATTTAATAATCATAATAGACATGCATAGTGGTTATTATTCATCCCCATCTTATAAAGAAACCAACCCAGAAGAGTGAGTTTACCAGGTCATGTGACTAGAGCATGCAGGGGGCAGACTTTGAAACTCAGTCTACCTGACTTCAAAGCATGTTCTTTCACCAAATCATCCATCACTTCCTCTCGGGGTAAAACAGAGAATTGGCACCATTAACTGAAATCCATGCAGACAGTTAGGTCAGGAGACTCTTGTTCTCCCAAGGGAAAAACCAAACCAAAACAAAACCCATGAACTTCAGTCTTCTAATCTGGAACATCAAACCTTTCGTGTCTCGCGTGCTGGTCTTTGCTGCCTGTGGAATATGGGCTGTCTCACGTTTGCGATTGGGTACCTCTACCTCCTTCTTCTGGGTTAGAAAGTAAACTATGTATGAGGGGGGCATTAATTTTGGTGAGAAAACAGATCTCATAATTTGATATGCTGTGCATTTCATTCATGACAAATATTTTGTGGTCGGTTGGAAAAAAGGCCCTGATTCTCTGCTCATCCCACATCCATTGCCATGTGATGTTGCCGCCCGTTCATCGATGGGTAGTCTATTTCCCCAGGCTTTGAATCTGGCTGCCCTTGTATCTTGATTCACCTAATAGAATGTGACAGAAGTTATAATGTGGCAGTCTGAGTCTAGGCTGTAAGAAGCTTTGTTTCGGCGTGCTTCTGTTTCTCTCATTTGCTCTTGCCATCCTTGCTATGCCGTGGGAACAGAATTGGGCCAGAGTGCAGGAGGGGGAGAGACACATGTGGGCAGCCACACTCAGAAACTGAACTGCCTGGTTGTACACAGCTAAACTCATTCTCATGAGGGAGCTGGGCAGCAACCAGAATTGCTGCCTGAATTGCTGACCCGCGGAATCGTGAGCTGAAGAAATGGTTTTTGCTTTAAGCCACACGTTTTGGAGTGGTTTGTTTTGCAGCAGCAGATAACTGACATCAGTTTACTAAAATCTGATGGAGTGCCAACCCTGTGGCATGCTACGGGGACATAGAGATGACTAAGGCATGGTACCTGTTCTCCAGGGCCAGCCAGCATTCCCAATGGAGAGTCAACCGTGTAAACAAACAAATCACCACCTGACAAGTTATGTGATGAATCAAAGTAACTTGTGAAATAATTTCAGTGGGAATAGTTCTACCTCCTCTGTAAAGAAGCCATCATTCTAAGCATCACAATACTAGTTGCTTCCAGTCCTTCCTGTGACAGTGTCATCCAAACCTCAAACTGCATCAGTGGTCACTCCGTGAGGAGCCTTGAGGATTACCCAGTGCTATTTATGTCTATTATAGGAGCCCCACTGAATATCCTCAAATGCGAGCCAGGAGCTGGGGACCAGAAATTTTTGGAATGCTTATTTTAAAGGGATATTATCCTCTGTTTGAAGATGGAACTGCTAGAATTTGGGTGTACCAGGCAAAAATTTCAGTCTCTTGGACTTCTAATGATCAACAATTTTAATAGAGCTGTAGACACCAGAAATCATGGACTTTTTGACTATCCCTGACTTTTCAGAGAGAAAATGAAGGCCTTAGCAGATAGATTAGTAGAGAGAAGCTAAACCTGGGTTTGAATCTCAACTGAGGCATTCCCCAGCTATTTGATCTTTAGCTCTTTCTGGAATCTTCACAAACTTCACATTGTCATTATACAGGAATAAAGATATCTACCTTATATGGTTATGATGAGTACTAAATGTGCCTGGTACATAATTAATGTTAATTCATTTCCCCATTTCCTTCATTCTTAACTCTCCTTTGCTTTCTGTTACCATTTCTTCCTTTTTTAAAAAAATAGACCCAATCAGAGCCTCCACACACTAAGCTTCATGAAACTGGGTCCTAATTATTAGCAAAATGGTTGAGTTTGAAGGCTTCCCCAGTGTTTATCTGTAAAAGAACCTTTTGAAAGTGGTTTTAGCGACAGTTTGAGTAATAATATCTGTTCATGATTGTGAAGGGCTAAGACAAAAGGTTGACACAAGTCGGTTTGGAGCAACTCTTTGCACTGAATGCAAGTGCCCGTAGCAACACCCAGCCTGTCCCTTCGGTCCATGGAAAGAATGGTGGTTTTCTGTCATCCTGGGCACCAGGATGGAATGGAATGGAATGGAATAACTCTCAACTGGCTGGTGCATTACACATGACCAAAGACGTAGCTAGATAGACTGTCTAGAACTTTTTCTTCAAAAGTAGCAAGACCTTCAATATTCATATGCAAACCAGAGAGGAAGTGGGAGGATTCTTCCCTCTTGCTTTTCTTTGCTATTAATCTCAATCACAAAACTCTTACTTTAATTTTCCTTCTATAGAAAGAATGTCTAACAGAAAGCACATGTGAGAATTAAATAAAAGCAGAACTGAGGGCTGAATCTGCGATATATAAGATATATATATAGACTTGTTTACAGAGAAGGTGTATGACACCACCTTGGATATACAGTTTTATCACCTGTGTGACTGTATGATGATGGAAAGAATCTCTCCTGGGGTTAGCATGGGGCTATGGGATTATAGAGATGCTCCAAGATAATGGATGTGAAAAACAGTAGCCTCTCTAACTAAAACGCTCTGTAGTCTCAGAACCTTTGCCCTTGCTGTTCTCTCTGCTTGGAGATCTCTTGCTTTCCTCCAGAGACGTTTGTTCGTACATGCTTCAATTCATTCTGGCCTCTGCACAAATGTCACCTTGTTAGAGGGACTTACCTTGATTATCTTATCCAAAATAGCCATCCTATATGCTCTGTTTTCTCATCCTGCTTCATTTTTACTTCGGAGCACTTCTCTGACCATGTATTATATAGTTAGATGTTGATTTGTTAATTGGCCATCTCTTGCAGTAAAATGCCTGCCACATGAAGGCAAGGATTTGTATGTGTTTTGTTCACCTCTCTATCCCCAGCACCTATAATAGTACCTGTCACGTAGTAAACACTCAAAATAAACACTTATTAAGTAAATGAATAGTTAATGAATGTGCAAGATTATCTTTACGTTGAACGTCTCAGGCACACGGTGGGCATTCTGTAACTGTTGGCAGAGTTAACGGGAGTGTGTGCTCCTGTGTGAGCAGAGTTGGGGAATCACGACATAGCAAAGCAGCATCTCCTTGGCTTCACACCCCTGCAGATTGCGTAAGGAGTATCCAGACGCTTTCTCTTTCCAGCATGATGTAATGTGGAATGAGAAGGCCTGAGAAGCATGCTGCTCACAGACCAGACGGATGATCTCATCCCCTTCCTGGGCATTCCCAGGCTTTTCTGTTCAAAAAGGAATAAATAAAACCTGCAAAGTTCAGTTCACAGGTGGTTGTTTCAGCCGCAGTCCTTTGTTGGCAAAATCCTGGAGCTCATCTCACAGCTCTCTGGCGGCCAGGGAGAGGGAAGTCATGTTGAATATTGCCTGGCCTCTTCCTTCAGCCAAATGGAATGGATTTAGCCTGAGAAACTGGGACATACAGGGGGCGAAATAACATTTTAGCACCAGCCACAGGGGACAAGCTGTGAGTAACTAACTGGGGGTGATGGGAGAGTTTAAAACACAAAGTAAGCAAAGTGTTTCATTGACTCCAGAAGCCTGAGATTGTTCTTGGTATTGTTTCAAAGGTTTAGGGCCTGAAAAAAGAATGTACCCAATTTTTCTTACACGGCTCACTTTCAAATAAAAATTCCTTTGGTTTTGGTGTCTGTGTATATATTAAAATGATCATAATTCTGATTTATAGATATTTATTGTTCGACCGTTTGCAATACCTTTATTTAGTCAAAAAATTTTAGTCAAAAAATATAGTTCATTGTAGATATAACCTAAGTCAAACAAATTTTTGTTACCGTGAGTTTTTTTTTTTTTTAGTTGAGGTAACATTGGTTTATAACATTATGTAAGTTTCATGTGTTACAACATTGCTGTTTTGACTTCTGTATACACGGCAGGTTGCTCACCACCCAAAATTCAGTTTCCATCCATCACCATACAGTTGATCCCCTTTACTCATTTCGCCCTCCCCCTGCCCCTTCCCCTCTGGTAACCACTACTCTGTTTTCTGTAACTACATGTTTATTTTTGTTTGGTTTGGTTTGTTCATTTCGTTTGTTGTTTGTTTTTTATATTCCACATCTGCGTGAAATCGTACTGTATGCAATACCTTTTAACATGCAGATCTTCAAAAAAGCTCTGAAATTGAGGGATGTAGAATTATCCCCATTTATAGTTGAGGAAGCTAAGGTTCAGAGAGGGATGGTGAATTAACCAAGATCACACAGCCAGAGTGTAACAGAGCTAGTAATAGAACCCAGATCTGGTTATCTGGTTATGGTAAGTGCAAATTTCTCCAGTGATAATTTCAAGACTTAAAAAGGTGATCTCTATTTGTCAATCACAGTGTCTGTATTCCCTAAATTTTTCTACATTTTTTCTTCCCTGGTCAGCTACTAGATACCATATTTTAGACCCAGGTCTGGGGCAGGTATGGGCAGACAATCTTTGCACACATCAAACTGAAGTCCACCTAAGTGTCCCATGAACAATGAACATATCCAAATAGAACTGTCGACTCTGCCCTCCAAACTTGCCCCTCCTCTCTTTGCTGTTCTCTTCCCACCAGTGTCTCTTTATCCAGACACTGGTATCACCAGTTGCTCAAGTCCTAAGTAAAGAAGTCATCCTTGCTTTCTCCCTTTCCATAACCACTTTCTCCATCCAATCCATGATCAAATCTTCCAATCTTCATTTCCAAAGTATATCCTGGCTCTGTCCACTCTTCTGCATCTTTATTGCCAGCATCTTAATTTGAGCCAGCAGACTCGTGCTCCCTACGTTTTTATACAGCCTCATAGCTGCTGACCCTGTCCCACGCTCTGCCTCTCCCACTCATTTTCTCCAGTGGAAACAAAAGTGACTGTCTTAGTGTATATCTATTTCTCGTGTTTAAATCCTCCAAGGCTTTCTGATGCATTTATAAAACCCAAAGTCCTTAACATGACCACTACCCTCTGCTTGATCTAGCCCTTGGCTTTCTCTCCAAACTTATTTGTGCCCTTTTCACACTTGCTTATTCTATTCTAGGAGCTGCTGTGTGGAGGGAAATGTTTCTTGAGAATAAAGTCCGTATAGAAAAGAAAGAAAGAAAGTAGAGCTTGAATACTAGGGGAGGTAGAATTCCGGGGATATCACTTGAGCTACAGAGTCCAGCTGTGCCCTAAGTACTACACTGAGTTACTGAGCCAATACGTTCCCTCTCCTATTTTGAAAAAAGTAAGGTCACGTTGATTCGTGTTTACTATCATTTGCAACGAGATATTCCTGAATTTTTAGAAACTCATAGGTGGGCAAAAGTTGACATGGGAATAGGCAAACACTCTACAAAGTGGTTGGTATGATGCAGGTAAATACCAGAGACTTTTGATCAGCCTGGGAGAGGAAAAAGTGTCAGGGAAGGCTTCCCTGCAGGAAACCTGGTCTGAATCTTGAAGCATGCCTAGAAGTTGACAGGATGCGTCTACCGACCAGAGGGTGTGGCTGAGGCATTCCAGGGGTCAGGAAAAGCAAGAGTCAAGGTATGGTGTGAAACCGTACCACAGGTCAAGGAAATAAAAGTAGTTCAGCGTAACTTTAATGCATCACAGGGGATAGAGTTAAGGAAAGAGAAGCTGGAGAGGGAGGCAGAGGCCAGACCAGGAAGTGGCTAATACGTAGGTCATCCTAACAAGATGAACATTATCCTGGAAGTTTTGAGGGGACATTGAAAAATTGATATCACCACTTTTAAAATGGGAATTCTAATCCCTGCCTAGCTTAGCCAAAAATATTAGGGTGAAAGTCTCTCAATAAAATAGCTGTGAAAGTACTTTGAACCAGATACAAATAAGCGATTTATGCAAAGGAAAAAGAAAACTGGAATCTATTGGGCATCTCCTGTTTCAGGCTCTGGACCAGGAGAGAGACTCAGGCCAGGTAGGAGAAGCTGAGGAGCTGTGTAGGTGGGTTTGGTGAATCCCCTGAGCTTTTTGTTCCCGGCAGCAAAGACAGTGGTGGAGCACATTTAGGAGTTGAGAGTTACCCCTGAAGGGAGAGCAGAAAATACTGCTTATGAGCCTAGCCTATTTCACAAGTGCCCTGAGCTGGATTTGCTCCCTGTCTCCCTGTGCCTCCTTCTGGCATCCCAGCGACGTGATCGCAGAATGGCTTGACAGCCCTTGTCAAGGCAGAATCCTATGGGAAATCACACATCTACATATTGGCTTTATTATGAATTTCCCCTCATTTTATTCCCAGCTAATTGAGTTGGAAAGCCTCATTAAGAAAATACACCTCCAGAATTTAACAATACCATCTTCCCTAAGACTCTAAATGGGAAAAGCAAAGAATTTTTCCTTTCTCTTCTCTGTTATATAAATTTAAGATTTATAAGACATCTCAGGGGAAAGGAAATGATTGTTGACTTTCTGATAATGTTACCTCTTGTTTGCCCCCATCCATATGGGCCAGAGCAGTAAGAGCTGTGTGAGGAGAATAACGACATTTAAAGGAGGGGTTGTGGGAAACCATTACAGTTTTGAAGAAGTAAAATTTTTACAAACTCACTTTTCTCTGAGTCCAGTTGATCTGACACATTAGCTGTCCCCATGGGATGGATCATTCCACGTGGTCCATAAAATCTCCTGAGATATTTCCTGTTAAATGGCCTCTGCCACTTCTGTATTTATTTATTTTACCCTAGAAGCCTAGAAATATAGTTCAGCTCTATAGGTGGGCTCTGGCTAGCTATTAAAGTCTTCATATAACTTGATTGGACGCATCTGTAGAAAAGAGGCGTGGGGCACATTTTTATTTACTCTAATTAATGTAAACTCTTCAGAATAGAACTTTGGGCGTTCAGGATTTACATATGACCCATAGCTGCTGCCACTCTGTGTGGAAAGAAAATCATGTTTAATAGCTTTGTTAAAAGTTTTTGCTTGTTCCGACCTCGTTGCTGTAGAGTCTAACTCAATCTGTGTGTGTTTAAGAAAGAAGGGGAAACAGGCTGGGAGCAAGACTGTGCTCTGGTCTCTACCCAAAACATCTTTTCTTTGCAAACTCTGAAAGCCTTTTAAAAGCTGCTTTGATTAGCTTCCTTACCACTCCCCCACCACAGAGTGAGATGCTAGTTTGTGGCCCCGGATGAGAGAAAGAAGGGAACCATAACTCTCACGGGACTACTGGGCCACTCAAGTCTTCCAAACCCAAGAGACTTTACATAAATCGGAGATTCCCTGGAAGGGGACCAGCCGCCTTTTGAGCTCTTTACCCATCACTAATTCTGGCTCCAGCTGGACTCTGGCTCTGGTGATGAAAGGGGCTGAATGCAGCGGCTTCAGCAAGCATTTTGGATGGGATCTATTCAGTCTGCATTTACTCACCCTGCATTATGGGGTTTCCATGGCAACAGGTGCATGTTTCGGTGTGTTGCATGTGGAGGGGCTGTACCTTGTAGTCTCCCCTTGTCGGGGAAGTCTGATCATGTGTCCCTTCCTTCCTACTTGTCTGAATGGGCTCCACCAGGAGCCAGTCTCTCATTCCATGTGATATGCAGAGACAAATGCCTGAGGCCAATGTCCAAGATCCTAAAACATGGATCCCACTGGAGACATAGGAGAATGGAGTCGGCTCCAAAGACACTTGGCAAGGTTGTGGCAGATCAGAAATTGAGGCCCAGGCCCCTTTCCTGCTCTCCCTTGGCTCCCAGCCTTGGCTGGGTTTTGAGGGCCACGAGATGAAAAGATCATCTGGACATTGTCCATCGTGCTTCTGCTCCAAGGAGTGCAGTTCATGAGGCAGCTGGTAACAAAGAGAACTCCTTGCAGGAGCCTGGAATAATTGTCCTCTGTGATATCTGTCTACTAGTCATTCGACAAACCTGAGAGTTGGGTGTTTGCAAACAGTTCACGGGATCATCGAATCATATTCAAGGGGAATCTAGTTTATTACCACTATTGAAGGAGAAATATCCTCTCTCTTATTCTCTTGTTCCCACCCACCTCAGTTCACAGAATGGGACCCTCTGTCATCTGAGAAGTTTCAGGGAGAAGGAATTGGTTCTTCTTTCCAGCCCCTTCACTTACTCATCCTCCCAGGAGAAGGTGTCACTTTGGTGTTGGCAAGGGTTGATGTTTCTCTGTCGGGTGGGTCTGTATGTTAACGATTGTGTGATAGGTGAGCTATCTTAGGTTCTCATGTGTCTTGGTGCCTGTCCTCTGTACTAGACTATAATTTCCATTTCTTTTTTTATTCAGTTCAGTAATTTCATATATGAATCGTTATAATTCAGAGTTGAAAAATCAGTAGCCATTACGACAGATCTAATCCTTTGATGCATTATTGTTTCACTTGTAGAATAATCATGGAGTTTTGAATTAGATATTAAACTTTGAGCCTTGAGAAATTGTACAATAAAATTCCAAATTTCCAACTTATCTTGGAAAATCTGGCAACGTGGGGCCTACATGGAAATAATCAGTAGGAGGTAGCCAAATTTGCCCCTCTAGCTGGGGCTGTCCTTTAAAGTTTTGCAGCTCCTTCCATGCCCACTCACACATTCACAGCATCTAACACCCCAGTGGATGTTTGAGTGTGTGACCCCTGCTAACATGAGGTGTGTGCCTCATTCTCTGTAGGGGCCACATGATACAGTTCGTGTGACGTGTGACCTGTCCTTTTGTGTGTTTCGATGGGGTGTGTAGGAAGCCAGAATGTCCCTCACGACTGGCTGGGTTAGGGCTTTACAGAGCCAGCCTCCTCATGTCAGGGTGCTGAGGTCTAATGATAGCCCCACATGCCTAGGTGCTGCAGAGATGTCAGAGGAGGCGAGCATCTTCACCTGGGAAGGGCAGAGAAAATAGTACTTGAGCTGGGTTCTGCAGAACGACTAGGATGTCACCAGGCAAAGAAGGAAGAGAGAGGCTTTCTGAGCTGAAGGATCATCATGTGGGGAAAAAAAGACAATTACGAAGCACATGAAACTTTAAAAGACTATAAACATTTTGGTATGCCAAAAATGTCAGATGCGTGAGAGGGAGCTGGGAGAGAGAGGCAGGGATCAGGTAACAAAGGGTCCTCCATTGTCAATGGAAATCTACTGAAAGTTAATTTTCAATTAATTTATAATTACATAAGCAATGTGCAGTTGTACTTTATTTGAAAGGTCTAAACATTAAAGATAAACTTCTTTGACATCTGTGTAATTCTTAGGCCCTCTTTGTTTATCTAGGGCTTCTCAACCTTGTTACTACTGACATTTTAAGCTGGATAATTTCCTTGCTGGGGGTGACCGTCCTGTGCACCCTGGACTGCATCCACTACATGCCAGTAGCACCATCCCTCTGCCCAACTGTTTTGATCTCCACCAGTGTTCTTGAGATGCTGCCGAATGTCCCCTGGGGGCAAAAAAGTTGCTCCCAGTTGAGAACCAATGACCTAGCAGTAACCAGAATCCTCCATTTGCTGTAAAAGCTTATTTCTATACATTTACCTGTACATATATTTACCATGTTCTGTTCATTTTCTGGTTCTGTTGTGTTTTTCTTTTTCACGTATGTAGTATTAGCACAAATGCTATTATGTGATATGCATCAATTTTTAACTTGCTTATTTCATACATCTGTGTTTTTTGATACCTAGGTACATGCTGGTACATAGCAAGCTATCAGCTTTTTTTTAGTGGCATAATATTCTGTAGTAAGGCTATAGCAGCACAGTTTATTTATCTGTATCTATGTTATTGGATCTTTAGTTTGTTATTCTTTCTTTCTTTTTTCTTTTTTGTATTTCAAACAACTTGGCAATGAATGTCCTAATATATTACCTCATGTACACAGAAGTCTGTACCAGGAAGACAAGGCAGCCTTGCTGTTATTCATCTCCAAAACGACTAAACCATTAACTAGTCTCTGTGCTTCTTAGAGAAATGATTCTTTTCTATTGGAAACAGCCCTAAAGGGAAAAGAAAAAGGGGGGCAAAGAAGAGAAGGGTGGAGGAGAGAGTAAGAGCAAAGAAAACAAAGAAGGGTCTCCTGGCTGCTCCAGTGATTAGAGCTGAGCATTAGTTCAGAAAAAAGTTTTTTTTTTTGGTGAGAAGATGAATAGCACGACAGGGTATTTCAATCGTCAAAGGAGACATCCTGGTGCAGCAGGAGGGAGGGAGAAAGATGATGCTTCCAGATTTTTCCCAAAGCTTCACAAGACTTTGCTTCTCAGCCTCTGACTTGACTCACAGCCAAAACCAACAGGCCTCTCACGTTCCTTATCCCAAAGAAATGTGTCCCTTTAATTCCTGCTTAAGCCAATTATCTGAGATATGTTTTATATTCTGAGAAAAACTCATGTGCTTTTAATAGACCCCTTCCTTCGTGGGCTGACAGGCTGGCACTGGGCTGGACTCCTCCAAGGGGGATTAGTTCGTTACCTTGCCCTTGTTCATCTCACCGCGTGAGTGGGTGTTCAGTATCTGATAGCCTTCCCTGTAATTTATCCAAAGGGTAGAGGGCCAGAGCCTTTGGGATCTTAATCAGCTCTGTCTTGGGAGAAGCCGAAGCTGAAGATTCCCATTCTGCATGTGCCCTCGACATATGCCTGATCAGTGATCTCCCTCCCATCCTTCAAGACCTGGCTTCCCCTGCGAAATAGTTTAACCCCCTTGCCCTCCTGACTCACTTCCTTGATGCCCTCCCCAACGCTAGCACCTCCTACCCTCTCCCCTCTATAATAAGTTTCCCTGTGTACCTTAGAACCTCTACTGCTTCCTCTGTTATGTTCTGGACCATCCCTTGGGTCAAGACTCCAACACCTTGAGGGCAAGACAGTATCTAAGGCAGCCTCATGTTCTCATCTCTGTGTACTGTGCTGCATTCCACTGATCAGTGAGTCATGGAGCCTGCCCAAACTCAAGAGCTGGAGAAAATGACACTGCCTTACAAGGGGAGGAGCCACAGATTTCATGTTGCAAAGGAGTCTGGATACAGGGAGGGAATTTTTGCCGCTATTTTTATAAGCAGTCTATTGGAGGCAGTTTTATCAAAAGAAAAATATGCATATACTCTGGGAGCCAACAATTCCATGTTTGTCTACCTGAGAGACAATTTACACACGTGCATAAGGAAATATATGTCAGGACATTTATTGCAAATTTGTTTGAAATACAAAACAAGTTCAAGGTTAGCTAACATAGATACAGATATACTGTGGTTATGTTTGTAAATCCAGTTTCATTAGATTGATACTTTGTCTTTTTTATTCTTTTGAGGATTTTAGGATGGAACGATCTAGGTTCACATAACTTCTTGAGCCAATTGACTAATGTTTCTTTGTGCTCCAATTCATATTCTTGTGTGTGTATGTATGTATTTTATGTATATATACATATATATATGTATATATATATATACATATATACGTGTATATATATATATACACTACAGAATACTATGTCATAGTAAAAACAAAAACAAAAATCTGGCAGTTTCCTATGTACCAGCATAGTTAGCTATCCCAAATACTAAGGCATGTGAAATAAGCAAGTTAAAAGTCGATGCATATAACATAAAAGAATGTATATGAAAAAGTTAAAAAGAACATGTACTATTGGTAAATACAGGTACAGGTCAGTCTATAGAAATAGGTCCAGGAACTTCTACAGCAAATAGATAGCACTGGTTACTGCCAGGTCCATGGTTCTCACCTGGGAGTGGTCTTACCCTCAGGCGACATGTGGCAATGTCTGGAGACAGTTTTGTCTGTTCTGATTTAGGAGATAAGTGAAGCTACTAGCACGTAGCAGGCAGAGGTCAGGATGCTGCTGCTAAACATCCTCCAGTGCACAGGACAGGTACCTCTAGCAAAGAATTGCCCAGCCCCAAATGTCAATAGTACCAAGGCTGAGAAGCCCTGCTGCTCTAGGTAGACAAAGAAGAGATGTTTTAGACCATCTCAAAGAAAATATAATTGTGAATTGCATATGTAATTACAAATTGACTCAAAAGGAACCTTCAATAGATTTCCATTGAACACGGAGGGCTGTTTGTTACCTGGTCTCTGCCTTGTCTCTCCCTGGTTCCTATAATACACCTTACATTTTTGGCATACCAAAATATTTATAATCCTTCAAAGTTGCATGTGTTTCATGATGAAGTTCTTTAATTCACACGATATTCTGAGCTGCATACGCCTGGAGTGTCTATTCTACGTTTCTTCTTGGATGTCTAATAAGTAGGCCATAATTAACCTGCACAGAACAGATCTCTTGATTTCTACCAGCCCCAAACTTGCTCTTCTCCCAAGCTTTCCTATATCGGGACTTGGCATCTCTTTCCGCCTGGCTGCTCACTTTCCTCACCCACATCCACTCCATCAACAGGCCCTGGCCTCTGTACCAGCAAACTATATCCTGCACTGACCATTTCTCACAACCTCCTGTCACTTTCCTGTCTCCCTAAGTATGCCATCTTTATATCTTTCTTAAGCCACAGAAAAGGGCTAGGGAGGATGACAGGGGCTGGTACCACATGGCCAGGAAAGCAGATTGTGGGAAGTGAGAACAGAGCTGAGGGAAGCATATTCTCTAAGAGAATTTCAATGAGAACCAGAATATGGAAATATGCCCCCTGCCTTTTTTTCTGGTAATAGAAAAAAATGTTAAATTAGAAGGCTAAAAAGAAGACAGCCAGCTGCATTTTGAGGGAGGTTTTCCAAGCTGGGTTTGCATGTGGTAATCAGACCTTGTGTGCAGGATTTAGTCAGAGGGCACAGCAGCCCTTTGTTAGTGGGGCCGCATGGGGTTTGCCATGGCAACAGAGGGGGACTGCCTGATGTTCTTGAGGAGGAAGAGAGCAGGAAT
>NW_006775143.1:3797135-3799766 GCF_000442215.2 Lipotes vexillifer | reverse complement strand
GGATCCTCTCAGTGGGTAGACTGGAAAGCCAGTCCAGGTTGGAGCTTGGGTTGCAGTCTCATCTATTAATGGGATTGAAGTGGAAGGTGGATTAAGTTTGATGAGCCCTGGAGTTTGAGACAGAGAGACTAGTGTAAATTCTAGTCTCAACCTACACTAAATGTTTGAGCTTACTAAACATGTGAACGTCTCATTTTCTTTACCTATAAAACTAGATTTAATAATTTCTGGCTAGCCTCTATTCACAATTGGACTGGAAGGGCAATTAGAAAATAAACAAGATAAAAGGCATCCAAACTGGAAAGGAAGAAGTAAAAGTGTCCCTGTTTGGAGATGACATAATTATTTATGTAGAAAACCCTAAACATTCAACAAAAAACTGTTGGAACTAATAAACACATTCAGTAAAGATGCAGGATACAAAATCAACATACAAAAATCAGTGGTATCTCTGTACACAAACAATGAACTCTCTGAAAAGGAAATGATGAAAACATTCCCAATTACAATAGCAATAACAAGAATAAAATGTTTAGGAACAAACTTAACCAAAGAGGTGAGAGATTTGTACACTGAAAACTCTAATACATTAACGAAAGAAACAAAAGAAGATACAGATAAATAAAAAGCCATCCCACGTTCACGCATTGGAAGAATTATGGACAAGTATGGGCATTGTTAACAAGTATGGACATTGCTAAAATGTCCATACTTCAGATTTAATAAAATCTCTATCAAAATCCCAGTGATGATCCTTACAGAAATAGAAAAAGCTGTCCTAAAATTCGTATGGAACTACAAAAGACCCAGAATAGTAAAAACAATCTTGGGCAAGAAGAGCAAAGCCAGAGGCATCACACTGCCTAATTTCAAAATACACGGCAAAGCTACAGTAGTCAAAACAGAATGATACTGGAATAACAATAGACGTATTAACCAATGGAACAGCATAGAGAGCCCAGAAATAAATCCATATGTCTATGGTCAACTGATCTTTGACAAGGATGCCAAGAGCACACAGTGAGGAAAGGATAATCTCTTCAATAAATGGTATTGGGAAAACTAGGTACCCATATTGCTGAAGAGTGAAATTGAATCCTTATCTCACACCGTATACAAAAATCAACTCAAAATGGATTAAAGCCTTAAATGTAAGACCTAAAGCTATAAGACTACTAGAAGAAAACAGGGAAAAACCTTCTTGACGTTGGTCTGGGCAATGAATTTTTTGATTATGACCCCAAAAGCACATTGTCAACAAAAACAAAAATAGACAAGTAAGATTGAATCGAACTAAAACCCTTCTGCTCAGTAAAGAAAACAATCAACAGAGTGAAGAGACAACCTGTGGAATGAGAGAAAATATTTACAAACCATGTCTTTGATAAAGGCTTAGTATCCAAAACATGTAAAGAGCTCGACTCAATAGCACACTTACTTTGTAAAGTGTATTTACATGTTTCATTGAGATACAAGTAACATACCATAAAATTCTTCCTTTTTAAGTGCACAATTCAGTGACTTTTAATGTATTCACAAAGTTGTGAAACCATTATTACTATCTAGTTCTAGAACATTTACATTAGCACAAAAGGAATTCTGTACCCATGAGCAGTCACTCCCATTAGTTGTCTTCTAGCCCTTGACAATCCATCCAGTAATCTGTTTTCTATCTCTAGATTTTTGCCTATTGTGGATGTTTTAAACAAATGGGACCATGTGACATATGCCCTTTTGTGTCTGGCTTCTTTAGCTTATCATGACATTTTCAAGGTTTTTCCATATTGTGGAATGTATCAGTGCTTCAGTACTTTTTCATAGCTCAGTGACTTTCCACTGTATGAAAACAAGTCCACGCAAAAACCTGTGTTCAAATGTTCATAGCGTAACATTACTCATAACAACCAAAAGGTGAAACAACCCAGTGTTGTGTAATTAATGAATGGATTTTTAAATTTATGGAGCTGGGAGCTCCCTGATGGCAGGAACTGTGTCTTATTCGATGTTTTATACATAACAGGTATTAGGTGAATGTTTGGTCAATTAGTAAATGAATGACTACTACTACTATACTATAATAATATGCAATAATTGACTATTACATTAATTATGATGGAGATGACAGTATTGAGGATGATGGAAATTACTGCTTAATTGAGCTTGGTTAGGTTTCTCTCTCTGGATTTCAGTTCCTTTGTTAATAAAACAGGGCTAACAGTGATGGTTAAAATGAAATCAGGGATGTGATCATTATTCCTATATGTAAACTTAATTCTCCACTGCAACCTTCCTTTGCCAGGCCTGCCGTACATATTGCAACAATAGACAATCACTGGGCATTTAATAAATGTACCAGTAACCAAGAGTAAAGGACTCACTGCTCAAGAATTTCTTTGTATCAAGTAAAATTTCATTTCTTTTGAAATTAAAAGAAACTACACTTGTTCTCCTGGATAGTATACAATTAGTTATAAAAAGTTTATGGATATCTGAGGGAAGTTTGAGGTTGAGGCTCATGTATTTTAGGATTTTAGTGTTTGTTTCATGTTTTCTCAGTTTCAGTAAAAATCGCTGAATCTCAAGTTTCCTAAGGCAGGGCTGTATCTTTTTTTTTTTTTTTTTTTTTTTTTT
>NW_006775143.1:3789141-3796852 GCF_000442215.2 Lipotes vexillifer | reverse complement strand
CTGTACGCGGGCCTCTCACCGTTGTGGCCTCTCCCGTTGTGGAGCACAGGCTCCGGACGCGCAGGCCCAGCGGCCACGGCTCACGGGTCCAGCCGCTCCGCAGCATGTGGGATCTTCCCAGACCAGGGCACGAATCCATGTCCCCTGCATCGGCAGGTGGACTCTCAACCACTGCGCCACCAGGGAAGCCCAGGGCTATATCTTTATCATCGTGTCTTCAGTGAGAAGCAGAGGGGTTGGCACTTAGAATGTGCTTCATTATTGTTTTGTAGATGACTACATAGACAGTATTTGATATAAAAAGGTGTCAAAACTGATCTCTAGGCTCTGCGTCAACATGAGAACTCAATGCTCCATAAATTTCACCCCCAAAAGTATGAGCAACAGTGAATTGGAATAAATCCATCCAAGGAAACTGTGCCTGCAGACCTGTTTCCCAGCCTAGCTTCTTGGAAAAAGGTATGACCTCGTGCAGGCAGACTGCCTCCGCCTGCCTCCCACTGCACAAGGGTAAGGCCTTTCAGAGACTCAGCCTTCCAGGATCTGGGTTTGCTGCAGGGGAAAGTCATGTCATGGGAAATCAAATATAGAGCCTGTAGCCTTTCACAGACGGAGGGACAAAAGCAGATTATTCGTGGTGGGAATAGAGACAGTCATTTTAGCCAATATCTCCAGACTTTAAAAAAAAATATCTAGCCAGTCTTTGTGGCTGAGCCCTGGAGAAACTAACCTCAGAGCCATATGGCTAATGGGGATGAGGAAGCTAATTTCATCTGTAAAATGATAGGTCTGGATGAGATAATAATCACTCTTACCTCCCCAGCTCTGCCCCGTGGTTTCTTTGAGAAACCCTACAGAGGGGGATGTGGGATCCCAGGGCCCCCAGGGCCTAGGGGAGCCTGGAGAGGGCCACAGGGCTGCCATGGGGTTCCTGCTGGGGGGGTTCTGACTTTTTTCCTGCTGCTGTGTGGGCTCAGCTTCCCCCTCTTTCTACATGCTGAGCTGCTCCTCTGCTCACTCATGCTCTCCTACAGTACACGTGTTACCTACACAGCAGAGATGCTGAGCCTGTGAGGGAGGAGGGCTTTTAGCCCTACTCTGCTGTCTGGAGCCGTCACTGTCACTGATGTGTTTCTGAAACAGGAATCTGACGTCCCTCTGTGAATTCTTCCATAGCGTCCATTGCACTGGGTTAAAGTCTGAATCTTTGTCGCAGCCCCCAAGACCCCGGAGCCTGGGTCCCAGACAACGTCTCCAGGATCATCCCTGGCTACTCGCTCCCTCAGCTGGACTAGGTGATTTTCTTTCCCTTTTTTCCTTTTGTTCTTCTATAGACCATGTCCTCTCTCATCTGGAACTTCTGCATATACAGTTGCCCCTTGAAAAACATGAGTTTGAACTGCGTGTGTCCACACTTACACACAGACTTCTTCCAATAATACAGTAGCTGCATTTTCATTTTACAGATCTTTGAATTAAGTAAGTGTGGATTGGTTAGATCACAATGTTTGAATTGAAAGAACTTAGGGTTTTAGTCCGGATTCTATCCGAACTGTTTTAGCTTTCTGCCCTTGGGTGAGTCCTTTATCAATTCCTTTGCTTTTGAGGCAGAGAGAGCGGTCAGTGCATTTCTGACTGCGTGTAGGGCTGGAGCTCCAAACCCCACATTGTTCAAGGGTCAACTGTATTGCTTTTACAAGAACTAGAGTGATCTTTAAATATGTAAATCAGATCACAACTCTCCCCTCTTAAAACCTCCAATGGCTTCCCATCACACTTAGAATGTAATTCAAACAGCTTACCGTTCCCTACATGGTTTTACAAGATCTGGCCCTGTCCTCTTTCCTATGTTTCCTATCTTCTTTTTGCTGCCTAAGGCAGCCACGATCACCTTCTTTATGTGCCCAGAACATGCCAGGCTTGCTCTGAACTTGAGACCTTGGTGCTTCTGCTTCTCTCTGTTTATACCTTAGTTGTCCTCATGGTCACATGGCTGGACTCTCCACCTTTCTCAGGTTTCAGTTGAAATGGAACTTCCTTGGAGTGGTCTTCGACGTCGATCAAGTCTGAAAAAGCTCCTTTCCATTGCAGTCTTCATGTCATGGATCACTTCCTGATATTTTGTTAATTATTTATTGTTGATCGACCAGCTGAAAGGTTGACTCTATAAGATCAAAGACCTTGTCTGTCATGTTCAGTACTGTACCCTCAATGTTTAGAATAGTTCCCAGAATATATTAGGCACTCAGGACTTGTTTGTTGAATGAATGAATGCCTGAACATCTCTCATCATCCTTTCTCTTCTTTCATGTGTCTAACTTCACTTAGACATCATTTCCTCCAGGAAATGTGTCATCATTTCCTCTGTGACCCTGGAAAATGAGCTAGGTGGCCCTCATCTGTGTTCCCTTAGCAGTTGCAACTTTCAGAAACAGAGGATGTAGGATGCTGAAGTCTCATTGCCTCTTAACTTGTCATTCTTCCCTTGACTGTGTTCTTATGGGCAAAACCTCTAACCTGTACCTTGCCACATGCCATACCTAGTTTACTTGTGAACAGTTCAGTGGCTTTGAAAACACAGAATAAACTGTGTATTCTTTTGCTAAAACTGTGTGGTGCTTCCTAGGTAGTCGCCCTGCTGTCTTCTGGGTTAATTCACTCAAGGATGAGAATGAGGAACTATTTGGGGTTGCTGGACCCAATTCCAACGTGTATGTGTTGCGAGGCTTCCCACAGAATAGCAAGCAATTTTTTGGACCCTGCTGGTGTCCAAGAATTCAACTCAATTCTGATACTATCTACCTAGAGATAGCATCAGATTCCACAGGCTAAGAGTTCAGTCCTGTAAGACTGCTCCCCTCCCCATTTCAGAAACCAGTCACAAGTCCAGGTTGTTACCTGTTCTTCTGACCAACTGGCTATAAATCAGAGGTTCCCACAACCTCCTCCTCAGGTCTGATGAATTTGCTAGAGCAGATCTCAGAACTCAGAGAAACATTTTACTTACTAGAATATCAGTTTGTTATAAAAAGATATAACTCGGGAACAGCCAGACGGAAGAGATGTATCAGGCAAAGCATGGGGAAGGGGCACAGAGCTTCTATGCCTTCTCTGAGCACGCCACTCTCCCCAAATCTCCACCAACCTGGAAGCTTACTGGATGCCGCCCCTTTCAGAATTTTTATGGAGGCTTCACTATGTAGGCATGATTGAGTGAATCATCGGCCACTGGTGATTGAGGTCAATCTCCAGCTCCTCTCCCTTCCCTGGAGGTCAGGGAGGTGAAACTGCCTTCCAAAACTCTTAATCCCATGGTTGGTCCTCCTGGCAGCCATCCTCCAACCTCAGATGCTTTCCAATAATCACCTCAGTCACATAACAAAAGGCACCTTTATGCTCTCATCACTTAGGAAATTCCAAAGGCTTTAGAAGCTCTGTGCCAGAAGTGAAGGTGAAGACCAAATATAAATTTCATCTTATAAATTACAACATCACAGGGAGCGCTAGCTGAGTGCCTGCTAAGTGCTGATATTTTACTTACATTTTCTCCTCTTATTCTCAGAAAGCCCTCAATAGGAGTCAATGCTGACTCCACTCTCTGGGTGTGGGAATTGAGGCTCAGAGAGAGCAGTGACTTGGTCAAGTTAGAAGACAGAAGCAGTATTCTGTCCTCACTCTATACTTTCTCCTCTTTTCAACACCTCTCCACAACAACGGTGCAGGACACGCGGCTGGCATCCCCTGAGAATTTTATTGGCCATCTTCAAATTAACAGCTTCCCTTCTGACCTCCCAGAAAGGAGGCCACAATCAGAAGTTGAGCCTCAGAAGAGGAAGAGGCCCTGAGGCTCTGGTTCCAGGTATCGTCTGGGGGAAGGGGCTGACAGGAGCCAGTGTTACTACCTGGCTAAGCCTCAATGTTGATCTCCCTTTCCTGAGATCCCCCACGTCTGATCTGAGCAGCGTTTCCTGGCGACACGATTCGATGCCGCCTATAGTTAGATAGGAAAGGAAATGGAGGGACATTCATGACTGGCTGGGGATGATTTGTTTTTGGGGAAAAAAAAGATATTGGATTAAATCCTGGGTGCACTGGTACCAGGCCACCCTGGCCCTTAGGTAGGCTGGTGGGGCTGCTGACCGATCTCCATATGCCGTCACCTCCCGTCTCAGCAGTTACGCTCGGTGCGTTAGCTCCTTTTGCTCCTTGACACCCCACCCGGTTTTGCAGAGTCGCTTACTACCCTGTCTTAGCATCCTCAGAGCTCACTGCAGTGGATTTAGGGGAAAACCACAGCCAAAACTATTTGGGCAACTGAAAGCTCCACAAGCTGGACTTCTGTGCATGAAAGAGCTGCTCTGTCTCCCTTGTCTCCTCTGGAAAGCTCAGAGTAGATACCTCTGCCTTAGTGAGCACTCTTCCACACACCATTTAGAAGGGCCTTCCTAATCTTCCACAGAGATCACCCTTGGATGGTTACAAGCAGTTTGCCCTTCCTTTCCCAGCCTTAATGGGACATATATCAGAGGCCCTCAGTGGAAGTCGGACACCCAGCTGGAGGACCCAGTCTTGCTACAAACTTGCTGCATGACCTTGGGAAAGTCATTCCACCTCCTTGAGCAACAGCTTACTGAGCCATTAACTGAGTGGTTCAGCTACGTAGTGCTGTGCAGTGTAATCTTATCTCAAGAGCCCCCTCTGGCTTTTTAATTTTGTGATTTTAAAGCCACTCTGAACTGACAGAGGATGGTGCCCAACATATATTAAGTAGAAGAAGACTGTTTTGATGGAAAACAGTCATCAAAGTATCCCACATTTGTTTAAATACATATGTCTGCATTGCATATGTTGTTTTGGTAAGTTAAAATAACAACTCATTATAAGTAATCTTTTGTAAGTTGATCGTTCCACTAAATAATCGATTCATTCCAAAGGCTGCAAGGGCCTACTTGATATCAGACATTCGGGATACAGAAATAAAGAAAACAGGATCATTGTCCTGTAGGGTCTGAAGTCTAGGGAGTTTACGGGGACTTATGATTTATTTTTAAAGCTTTTCACAAAGTAATTACTCTGCATTGAGGCTGGCTTGCCTCCGTGTCTGATACATGGAAAGGGCACTGGAGCTCCTTTTCTCATGACGAAGGATGTATTATTCACGTTCTCTTCAGTGAGACATCCTCTCCTTAGTGCTTGCACTGGACTCACCCTTCCTGAACTCCTACCCAGGCCCGCGTTTGTGCCAATAATTTAGTACTAAGCCATACGGCGTCTTCTTCCTCCATTTCCACCTCCTCACCACCCATTCTCTCCTTAGCTCACTCCAACCAGGCTCTGTCCCCTCCGTTTCACTGAAAATTCTCTTGTCAGGGTTACAATGCTGTAGGTCTTTCGTTCCACAAGAGAAGGGCAAAAATGCACATTTTCAACAACATCAATTGTAGAATATGGGCTGCTGATGTCCGTCTGATGTTGCCTCCTGGATCCTGCAGACTGTAAGGTGGCTCTTGAGTGCCGTGCCCCTGACCTTTCATTCTCTGGTGTCTGTTTATGCTGTCAGTCTCACCCCGACTTTGCTGTCTCAGGATTCTCTGTTCCCTTAATGTGTCTTTCTCACCATCAGACCTTAATTCACGCTGCTCTTTCTGCCTGGGTGACCATCTTTGTCTTGTCCAAGTAGAAAATTCCTACTCTTCTTTGTAATGGACCTCTTTCTGTCTTATTCCCCCAACACTTTTTTTTTTTTTTTTTTTTTTTGCGGTACGTGGGCCTCTCACTGTTGTGGCCTCTCCCATTTTGGAGCACAGGCTCCGGACACGCAGGCTCAGCGGCCATGGCTCACGGGCCCAGCCACTCCACGGCATGTGGGATCTTCCCGGACCGGGGCACGAACCCGTGTCCCCTGCATCGGCAGGCGGCCTCTCAACCACTGCGCCACCAGGGAAGCCCCCACCACCACCCTTTTTTTGTTTAGTTTTCCTCTATTTCCTCTTCCCAGAGCACCTTGATTTCCTTTTGGGGAATTATATCTCCCCTATTGCAGGCAGGGATGCCCTGCTGGGTCCTTCATCTCACCTACTTGGTACAGTCATGGAATGGCATTGACTTACGCTAGGCCAACTGGACTCTCCCTCCAGGAGAATGCATGAAATGTATGGATTCTCTTATTCCAGCAGCTGTTCCAGGTCCTGATATCAGGTAATTTCAGTCTCCATCTATTCCAGTCTCTTTCTTTAGCCTTATCCCCTGACCTCAGAGTCTACTCTTACACTCCTGACGTATGCTTTTTGAGACTCTCATCCAAAATGGGTTTCTGCTTCTCACAATGGAAAAGCAACAGCAATAACAAGGTTGATACATCTTTGGAGACTCAGATAAGCAGTGACCTTCCCTGCAAAGTTCACAGGCTTCCTCCTTTGTCCTTCCTTGGCCTCTGGTTGCTCTAGTGGATTCCTCTTCTATGGCACTGTAGCTGACCTCTCCTTCCCTGAGGGGGTTCCAGGGGGTAGAGATCAGAGCTCATTCAAAGGTGGGTCCCTAGAGCCTAGGATACTTTATCTGGTTTACTGCTGAGATGCAGATCAAGTTTGTTCAAGGGTGAATGAAGAATCAGACCCTTGTACCTACAGGGCTAGTACATTCTTCTTATTGACAGAGATGATCACTTGACAGAGTAGTTTCCTTTTCAAGCAGTTGACATTTTGTTTTTTGTAGAATTGTCCTTGTAAGAGATTTGACAACACTACCTTTAAAGCTATGGATGCCCTTTGTAGGAAAACGGAAAGCATATCAGGAATTTCAAATAGAGGGATTTAATATAGGAAACTGACTACACATGTGTTTGAAAAACAAACTAGCAAACAGAGGACATGAGATAATCCAGACATTTGTAACTGCAGGAAGTAACTACTACCCTTCTGGCAGGGACAAAAATGGAAAGATAGTATTAGAAGGGCTGAGGAAGGAGGAGATGGAAACCTGCATGGCTGATTCTCATACCTCTGAGGCGGGGGTGGGTGGTTGGAGGGAGTGTCTTATAACTGTGCTTCAACCTCTGGGGAGGGGGCACCCTGCGGTCAATGCTTAGACATCTGGGGAGGTGCCCCAAGGGCTGGTACTCAGATTTCAGTGGGGGGTACACTGTGGCCAGTACCAGGACTCTGGGAGTGTGAACTCAGAGCTTGAGCTCAGACCTGATGGGCCATTCAGCTCTGGTACCTCTAATGGGGCATCTCATGGTGGGTAACGGGAGTGCTGGAGTAGGCTGAGGCTGGAACCTCAGCTGTCTTGCTTCTGGAAGGTGTCTGGCTGGATCTGGAAATAGGAAGAGTCTTCTTTCATCCTCTGCCACCTTGTAGTCTCCTGTCAAGTCCTCCTGCTGAGGGACCCTCGTGGGAAGTGAGCCAGCAAGGAGTCTGGGAAATGTAGTTTGCAGACTCCCAGCTCCAGCAATACAGAGTGTAGAGGAGGGTGGGGAGCCTTGAGGCTGAGAGACCCTGTGTAAATAACTGACATAGACTCTTCCAGTAAGGAGAGACTAAGCAGAGTTGGCCTCCAAGGTAATGTGACAAAACAAAGTCTTCCTATTTTGTAACCCATTTCCAGCCTGATTCCCAATAACTCTGGAGTAAGAAATTATAGCTTGGGATAGGACTTCAGTGGAAAATTCTGTTGCCAATGTGAAAAGTGACTCCAAAGTCAAAGCATTCCT
>NW_006775143.1:3769498-3789082 GCF_000442215.2 Lipotes vexillifer | reverse complement strand
TTCCTGCAAGCCCCGGCACACGGAGCCCATGATTTATTCTAGCTTTTCCTTACTTTGCCTCTTTCTGCAGTCCGTGCTTCCAAGAACATCTTCTGGGACAGATGACCCCATGGCTCAGATACTTGGAAACATAGCCATTTACTACAAAGCCTGTTGCTCCTCAGACCACCCTGCCAAACCCCTTGCTGTGCAGCCACACCCTGTTCCTGCAGGCTTGCCTCTCTCCATGTGTCACGGCTCCATGTGTCATCACCCCTTTCCTTGGGAAGAGAGCGCCATGACTCGACATGTCCCATCTCCGGACTCAGTTTTTCCCTTCTTCATTTTCCATTGCTTTTGCTCATCCCTTCATTCTGATGCAGGATGGAGGCCCCTGAATCTCTTTCTAACTCTTATGCTCTTCTCCTAGCATCCTACTGTGTAAAGAGCACCGTGTTATAATAGTGACAGTGAAATTTCACACAGCCACAATCTCTTCTCATCTACAAATTCTTGGACACACTGTTAGGAGGACAACAGGTTTTTGGATTCAAGTAAAATCATGTCTAAATCCTAACTGTAATTTAACTTGAAAAAATTTAGCTACTTAATTCCCCTCAGCCTGACTTTCCTCTATTTTAAGAGGACTAATAACTACTTCCAAAGATTGCCAGGAATATTAAATGACACAAGGTACTTGCTGCATCCACACACAGTAGGACAGGGTAAATCTCGGTTCTCCTTCCGCATGTAAGAGTGGTGTTTCTCTTATACATTTATGGGGAAAGGAGGATAAAGCATTATATAAGCCTAGCCTGTGCCATATAATAGATATTATAATAAAAAAGGACTTAAGGTTTAAAATCTGGGCAATGCTCTGTGGAGGGGAATTATTTATCTATTCCTGCAGGAAGACGAGAGTGATACTACCATCAGATGAGTTCTGACTGTGGACTGACTTCCCTCCCCCGAGTTTACCTGGCTTCTGGAAGGTGTCTTTTGTTATTTGTACAACTCTGTTATTTGTATATGTGTAAGAGCCGGGAATGAGGAGGCTGGAAGCAAAAGGGACAATATGAATATGAGGTATTCCTAGGGAAAGAATGTCAGATTATAGGACTAGAAAGGAAGCTTTGAGTCACATTCTGCCAATCCTTGAGTGACCTGCTAAGGAGTTTTGCATTTTATTTGTTAGGCAATCGAAAGTTAAAACCAGAGAGAATAAAAACTAGAGAACCTTGTAAAATGGATTTGACATTTGATTTACAAAAGCTCTTACTTGAGGAATGACAGGTAAAGAGATTCAGAAAAATGCAAAATCCAGAAAGGTCTCTCTTCTTTTTTTCTTTTTTCCCCTAAATGACTTTAGGAAAGATATACTTAAAGTAAGTGCTAGAAGCTGAGGTGTCCCTGTTGCTTTATCTTTTCTTTTTCCCATTCACATAGAACATGACTTGCCACTGCTTCAAACACAGGCAAGATTTCAGCAGTGGACAAACTACAATTCTCAGTATCTCATGATGGGTTTATTCTGTTAGAAGCATTTGGATCATTGCTGCCTCTAAGGAGTTAACATTCTGGTTGAGAAGACAGATGCAGAAAGAGATCAGAGTAGTCAATCAGGTAAATGTAATAAGGAGTACTGGCTAGTATTGGATCCTCAAGATGGAGCTTGTAGGGCTTCAAGGAGGACTTTGCGGAAACACACAGCATCGGAGAGAAATAGCTAAGCTGAGCCTTCAAGGATGAGAAGGGGTCAACCATGTGGAGGAAGAGGCTGAAGGAGAGCAGTCCAGGTAGAGGAACAACCTGGGCAGAGATGAGAAACACCATCATTCACGAGGGGAGACCACAAGCGATTTGTGATCCTGGAGGCCAACGAGGCAGAGAGGAGTGGGGAGAGAGGAGCTGAGCAGGTGAGGTAGGGCCAGAAGGAATAGGCCCCCATGTGCTTGGCCAGGAAGCTTGCAAATTATCCTGTAGTCACTGACGTGAGGATGGGGAGGAGCTCTGAGCAGGGTGATGACACTGGAGATTTAACATTTCATCCGCTCTCGCGGCTGCACGAAGGAGGGAACAAGATGAGATCAGATGGCAGGTATTAGCAGTATTCTACGTAGGCTCTTAGGAGGAATGGGGCTCTTGGGGGTGCCAAGGAGAGTATGGGAATGGGATCTGGGAGGGGTCGGTGCTTGACTGACACAGGGAGATGAGCCATCCCAGGTGTTCAACCACCATGACTGGTAGGTGTGGCTCCCAACCGCAAAAGAGGGGGCACATGAGGGGTGGCCACTTCGGAGGAAGACGGTATGCTTAGCTTCAGAAACAATGAACTTGACGTGCCTTGAGGAGGCTGAAAACTCACCTTCCCAGCTGTATCAATTACCAGCTCTTTGACCTTGGGTAAACGATTTAATCTCCTGAGCCTCAACTTCCTCATCTCACTTGAGGATGGGAAAATAATGAGTAGTTTTCGGGGAAAGATAAATTTGCTCAAGGAACTCAAGGTGTTGCTTTTATCAAACTCTTTCCATTTGCACCTTCTTCACAGTAACTATGAGGAAACAAAGGAACAAACTTCTGTCCTAAAAGTTGACAAATGTTCATTTTTCTGAGCCAGGGTTCTGCTTCTGTTGGTCATCTTAAGCCTCGGGAAATCCCCCACCTGTAGGACTGGCCCTTGGGTTTCATGTGTGTCATGTGGGATGTTCTTTCTGCTTCGTCTTAATATCAAAGTGACAGATGACAATGTGAAAGTCCCAGAGGTGGAGACACTCCTGCCGAGAATCCACATCGAAAAATTCAGAAGCCTTGAGAAATAAAGGTGATCCAGAAAGAATTTTGAGATGTGTGAAAGCTTTGAAATAATCTTTATTTTATATTTATTTCTCTCCTATCGTATTTCTAAAGATTTTGAAATTCATTTCATCCTTAAATATTGTCTTTTTCTATAAAAATAATGATACATAAATTTTTCATCTCTATAAAAGCCGTCATTTTTGAACCCAAAGATGGTGTGTGTGTGTGTGTGTGTGTGTGTGTGTGTGTGTGTGTGTGTGTGTGTGTTTTAGTGGCAGGATAGAAAAAGGGACAGACCCAAACCCCTCGGCCCACATTTATTCCTAGTAACCCATAAAATAAACAAGTCTCACCATCCCCACCTCATGCGCTCCTACAACAAAAAGGATTTGGGTGCGATGGGTCCAATTTTTGCTGTGAACTGTGAACTAGCATATTTTAAACTTGACTTCTGAGGTTGATGAAGGAAGCTTTCTTGTCCTCTAATAAAAATGCAGATGGCTCTCCTTTGCAAGCTCCTAAATCCGCAAAGCTGTGTTTGAGTATGAATCTCATCTTCATCAAGGATAAGAATAGACTGGTAATTCAATAAGTCACGCTGTGCATCATTTCCATTCCTCATCCCAAGACAATTTCTAAAGGGTTTGACATATAGTAAGTGTGCATTAAATATGTATTAAATGAGTATATAAGAAGGCATTAGCGCTAGCCTGAGAATATGAAGATCTGGGTTTAAATCCTGGCATTGTAGGTCACTATCTACAATGACAGGGAGTCTTGGGTTCTTTAGAAAAAAGTCCTTTAAGTTGGTTAGATCAGGATTTGGATCCTGGTTCCATGCCTACCTGGCCATGTGTGGGGAGGATTGGGGTCAAATTTCAGAACCTCTCTATAACTCGGTAGGCTGCAGTGGTTGAGCTCGAGGATTCTGGGTTTGAATCTGGTTCTGTCTCTTAACTATCTAGAGGACTTTGGTAGTTCGCTCAAATGCCTTGATTTTCTCATTTGCAAAATATAAAAAAAATAATTGTACCTCTTGTTATGAGTTTGCTGTGAGGATTTACGGTTTAATATATGCAAAGCACTTTGAGTGGAGCTTGGCGCATGGTAAGCACTTTGTATGTGTTAACTATTATTCTGTTATTTTTATTACACTACCTCTTACTGTGCTGTTGGAACTCTGAAAACGTACTTTTTTTTCCTAGGGAGAGAGGTTCCAAAGCATTCAACAACTTGAGGGTGGTGTTAGGATGGTCGGTCATTCAACCTTGGCCACTTTGGGTTTCAGTTTCCACACATGCCAATGAGATAATGTTCCCCATCCCTTCTCTCTCTGTATATAGCATAGGCTCTAGTGAGGCTCAAATAAGATCAAATGTGAAAACACTTAGCTAACTCTCAAGTGCTCCATAAATGTGAGTTTATTAGTTGGAACCCTTTCCACTACAAATGACAAAGACCCAACTCAAATTGACGTATGCCAGAACAGAGGATTTATTGGTTCTTGCAACTGGATTCTAGAGTAGCTTACAGTCCCAAAGGAAGAACTTTGGGAGCCCAAACTGATGCTTACTGTAACATGAACGTGTAATTTACATCTGTATGTCATCTGTGATGGCTGCATCCTCTCTCTCTCTATACAGACTTTTTTTAATATAATGAGGAAGATAAAACCAGGAGACCAACTTCGTATTGTTCCATTATTCCAAGCCAGCAAAAAGAGGAAATCCCCCAATCATCTCTTGTAGATTCACTTCAAGGAAGAATTCTAATTGACTCTGATTTAATCTCCTGTCTAACCTTGGGCCAGTGTCATTGGATATAAGGGAGTGCATAACTAAGATTGTTTAGGCTTGGTCACAACCCTTTCCATTTAACATGGGACAGAGGGATAGTGTATTAGAGTTCTCCAGAGAAACAGAACCAATAAGAGATGTACATCTATATATAGAGAGATTTATTATAAGTAAATGGCCAGTTATGGAAGTTGGCAAGTCCTAAGATCTTTAGTGAGTCAACAAGCTGGAGACCCAAGAGAGTGGATAGTATAATTCCAGTCCAATTCTGAAACCCTGAGAATCAGGAGAGCTTGATGGCATAGTTCTAATCCAAAGGTCAACGGGGTCAAAACCAAGGATAGCCAATGTTTCAGTTCAAGTCTGAAGACAGAAAATAAGCAAATATCCCAGTTCAAAGGAAGTCAGGCATCAAAAATTCCCTTAAGTTGGGGAGAGTCAGCTTATTTGTTTTATTCAGGCCTCCAACTGGTTGGATGAGGCCCACCCAGAATAGGGAGAGCAATTTGCTTTACCCATTCAGCTGATCTAAATGTTAATCTCATCCAAAAACGCCCTCACAGAAACACCCAGGGAAGTGTTTGACCAAATATCTGGACATCCTGTGGCCCAGACAATTTGACTCATAAAGTTAACCGTCATAAATATGTTACCAGAAGAAGGAAAAAAAGAGGAAAAAGGTATTGAGCAGATTTTTAAAAACAATACTACCATAGATTATCATTACTAATAGTAGTTTCTTTGACTTCTGCAGAGATGATTACAATAAGCCTAGATTAATTATACCCCAAACCCTTGAGTATTTCTCAATTTCTGGCAGAGACAGGTTACCAGGATATTGATCCCATTAGAAACTGTCTTGGTAGAGGAGAAATCCTACTAGTATACAAGGTTCTCAACCTTGAATATATTGACATCTGTGCTGGAAAATTCTTTGTGGAGGGGTGTCGTCCCGTGCAGTGTAAGGTGTTTCCAGCATTCCTGACCTCTACCCACCAGATGCCAGTAGCACCCAACCCCCTGCACCATCCACCTTGCGACAATCAAAAATGTCTCCAGGCATTGCCAAATGTTCCCTGGGGAACAAAGTCTCCTCCCACCTCTGGCTGAGAGGAATTACACTGATAGCTCCTGGCTAAGTCATAAGTCATACCTCTCTATTCTTCACCCTTAGTCCCCAATGATGGAGGGAATGCCGCCATGCTGCGTTGGTTTTACAACTTTATAACACCCCTGCCATCCCCTCTACGCACACCCCATTACACTGAAGCTCCCCACCACTGGGGCACTGAGCAAGCATACTTTTGAGAAAAAACTGCAGGGTATACAACTCAAGATATTTGGGGGTCTAGTCCCTCCTCTGTCACTGACTTGTGTACGGCTGGGCATCTCTTTTCTCTCCTGGGCTTGGTTTTCCATATTTGGCAAAATGAGAAGACGTCCTGTAATTTTTCATGTTACTCTAAAATTGTTTGATACAAATTGATGAGATTTAAACTATGAAATGGGAAATCACCATACAGAATTCACTGACTGAGTACTTTGTGACTAAGATCCTAAATTTCCCATAAGCATCTCTTTTGCTTCTTGGAAGTGAAGATTGTATTGGGTTACTTGAATAAGGAACCTGGGCAAAAGTGAGGACTGACCTACATCTGGATTTCTGCTGCCACTTGATGTTTTGTTTTGGGGTGTCACTCAAGATTCCATCTGTGCGTAGGAAAACAGTGTTGAGTGGAAAATCATTCAGTGTGGCTAAACGATTGGGAGATTGTGCAAACTTAGATGCCAGAGTAACGGGTACATTACCAGAGTGGGGGGTGGTGGAATGCATAATAAAACCCATATCTCTATAACTAGGTGAATTGTTTCTCATCCTTATGTTTGAAATTTAGATATATGGGAGACTGAACTTAGCCAGATGAAATTTGGAGTAGACAGTAGTTGTTGCCTCTTTATTTTTCTTGTCAAAATTAGAGGGCACTGAATATTGACTTTATTGATGAGAAAACTGATGCTCATAAAGGAAGAATTATGAGCAGTGGACGGACTATGAATTATTGGCCGGGTTTAGACACACTTCCAGGGCTCGCAACATCCAGCCCAGTGATGTTTCTACCATATTAACTCCCTGGGACAAGGCCTTATGGGAAACAAGTGTGGAAACACCCTTTCCTCTTCCCACCTAATATTAGAGTTCAAAAAAGAAAGTCAAGTTGACGCTGGTTTTTCCATCTTCCTCTCCTCTGCCTCCCCACTCTTGGATGGGTTTTTCACAAAGATTTCAGTCTTATTCTTGCCACTTGTTCCTATCTAAAGGCATAGCAGAGCTTATACTAGGGCCCAGAACAGAGCTCATGGAGCAAATGTCTCATAGTCCCAGCCCCCTTCCTGCCCAGCTGAAGAAAAAGCAAAAGAAAAGAAATAAAGGCATCAGTTGTGTTTTCATAATGACCTCTCTGGCAGGTAGAGATGAGAAGTTATATACAGTTTTTGAACAGTCAGGTTTCTAGTTCCTATGTTAGTTTCCTGTGGCTGTCATAACACATTATCACAAACTTGGTGGCTTAAAACAACAGAAATGTATTCTCTCACAGTTCTGGAGGACAGAAGTGTGAAATCAAGGTGTCGGCAGGGTCACACCCTCTCCGGAGGCTCTAGGGGAGATTATGTTTGTAGTCTCTTCCAGCTTCTGGTGGTTCCAGGTGTTCCCCGGCTTGTGGCTGTATCATTCCAATCTCTACCTCTCTGGTGACCTTTCTCCTCCTCTTCTCTGTGTGTCTCTCACCTATCACCTGTCACTGGACTTCAGGCCCACCTGGGTAACCCTGCATGATCTCATCTCGACATCCTTAACTTGATTACATCTGCAAAGACTCTTTTTCCAAATAAGGTTACATTCACAGGGTCTAGGTATTTGGACATGCACATGTATTTTGAGGGCACCATCATTTAGCCCACTACACCTAGGAACTGTGCTAATTTTTTAAATAAATTTATTTGTTTATTTATTTTTGGCTGTGTCGGGTCTTCGTTGCTGCATGCGGGCTTTCTCTAGTTGCAGCGAGCAGGGGCTACTCTTTGTTGCGGTGCATGGGCTTCTCACTGCGGGTGGCTTCTCTTGTTGTGGAGCATGGGCTCTAGGCACGTGGGCTTCAGTAGTTGTGGCACGCGGGCTCAGTAGTTGTGGCTCGCAGGCTCTAGAGCGCAGGCTCAGTAGTTGTGGCGTATGGGCTTAGCTGCTCCGCGGCTTGTGGGATCTTCCCAGACCGAACCCATGTCCCCTGCATTGGCAGGCGGACTCTTAACCACTGCGCCACCAGGGAAGTCCCGGAACTGTACTAACTTTTCTACATAGGTATAGTATCTCTCAGACTTCTCACAGGTCTTTGAGATATGAGTGAATATTCAGTTTACAGATGAGGAGGTGAAGAAACAGCAGTGAACTTGGAAAAGGATGCAGAATTAGAAAGTGTCAGAGGCAGGCTGCACAGACTTGAGTAATTTTTAGTGAGTTTATATTCTTCCTCAACTATGGATCTTCCTTCAAAGCGTTTAGTTACAGTCACTTTTGTTGTTAATAAATTTATTTTAGGGTGAGGCCATGCAGAATAGGGAGTGTCATCTATAGAGGATATAGGTACTGACACACTAGGTTGATGGGGGGGGGGTCCCTCTAGGTTATTCTGTTGGACCCAATTGTTACCCTCATGACTTAAGAGAATCTTGATTCAGTTCTTCAGTTCTGGCCCTGTCTCTATGTGTGTTGAATACATTTTGTCAAGTGTCTTTACCCCTTGTTTCTCAGATTTTTCACCTGTGAAATGAGCACATTGGTCTTGAGCTCTCAGTTGATGAATCATACCTTTCAACAACATCAGTCCTCCAGGACACGGTTTTTAAAGAAATGATGCCACTTTTGCAAGTATCACGACTGCTGAAAATGTTTGAACTCTTCCCACCACTACTCTACTGGTGGAAGGAGTCACTCTGGTGAGACTCATCTTCCCCAGCTACTCTTCTCTCCCGGGCTGTATCTCTTCCTTGGCCTTGAAAATTCATCTCAAACATTCCTCCTGCCCTGATCTTTCTGGGCCAAATTAACTATTCCTTTCTCTCACCTCCTACCTTGTACACACTTGGATAATGACATTTCTCTTTATGTGTGATTGCTTTCCTTATCTCACTCCTCTAGCGGGTGTGTAAACAAACAAGGGAATCTAGACTTTCTTTCAGGTGGTATGAAGACAGGGAACCTGCATTCTCACTTTTTTTTCTTGATATTTGACTGAAAAAGTGCCAGAGCCCTTAGAGGGAAACAGCCTGAGTTGGTGAGGTACTGAAGCCATTTTTTTTTTTTTTTTTTTTTTTTCTTGCGGTACGCGGGCCTCTCGCTGTTGTGGCCTCTCCCGTTGCGGAGCACAGGCTCCGGACGCGCAGGCTCAGCGGCCATGGCTCACGGGCCCAGCCGCTCCGCGGCATGTGGGATCTTCCCTCCCGGACCGGGGCACGAACCCTCATCCCCTGCATCGACAGGCGGACTCTCAACCACTGCGCCACCAGAGAAGCCCCGAAGCCACTTTTAAGAGAAGATTAGAGTTTGCTTCTTTGCAAGATAATTATTTCCTTTGTTTCCTTCCTCCTTTTCATCCTTTCCTTTCCATTCCTGTCCTTCCTTTATCAAAAACACACCCTGAACTCCTACTAATTGTCAGATGCTGCTAGATCTACAGATATAATGGCACATAAGTTACTGCCCCGCAGTCAAGTAGATCACAGTCTCATGGCCAACACAGTCAAGGAGACAAAGAATTACAGCCCTTCATAGTATATGGCGTTATTTCATATATAACATATACAGTATAATATAATACATAGAGTACGTATTGCTTAGTTATATATTTTTGCATCGCATTTTACACTATGATATGCGCCACATGGCATACTACAAGGAAAATGTACTGAACACTTTAGTATAGTTTTCTTCTTGGCTTCAAGGGAGGTCCTAGAGAAAAAGGGATAGAAAATGAACATGTGTTCATCAGACAGAGGGGGGGCATATTTAGAATGGAACATTCTCTAAAGCTCAGAGCCTGTGAGCTTGAAAGGCAAACTCAGATATATGATAGCCAGCAAAATACACTGGGGCCACTTTTTATGAGTTATTTTGGGGGCCACCTGGGCGTTCCAGGGCTACTGTAGAGCCTGCCCCTCCCCTACCTCTATGTGGCAGCAGGCTGAGCCGGCATCAGCATCTGCCCACAGTTCAGAACTCTGTCCAAACCAGACTGCAGGACACCAGCGAGCAGAGACCCAGCGCACGACCTTTCTCCCCAAACACTCAGCCTGGTCTTCATTAACTGCCCTCTCAGCTACTTTGGACTACACAGAAACCATGTGTATTTCCACTGCTAACTTAATCTGCAAAGCATTCAGTGAACTTCTTAATTGTCTTTTATTTCCCTGTAATCTGATGTTGCAAATAAAAACAAATTATAAAATGGGGCAATCAGTGAATGCGCTAAGTTATCGATCACTGTATTTTAATGCTGCAAATAGCTGTTCATTGTTAGGTAATGAAAGTACAAAGTATGGTCCATTTTATCTTGATACCCCTGTGCTTGGCATAAATTGGGTAATGAGTAAATGGGAATTAAATTAAGTTGAGCAATACTGAAAGATTGAATGAAGCAGGCATTATGGATTCTCTTCATATACAAGAAAATGGACCAGAATTTAACTGCGAAGGGAGCTGAGCCTCCCTATTTGTGTGCTGGTTAGCTGAAGAGCTATTATTGCCTTCACTGCTGAACACTCATAACCATCCCGTTGGCCTATTTCTGCTGGTGATTTAATAGAAGTCTGAGTGCATGGCTTTTCTCTTTTCAGCCCTCCTGCATTCCATCTTTTTCCAGGCTTCTGGCTGTGAATTCTTTCTGAAATGCACATTGGATCATCTGTCCTCTGCTTGTTTATATACCATTTTATGGTTTTTCTCTTGCCTGAGCCCCATCTCTCACACTCAACCACATGTGCCCTATGCTTGAGCTGCCATGGGGCTTCTCCAACACCCTTGTGATGTCTCCATCCTTTCCGCCTACACAGGCTGTACCATTTTCCAGAAGGTTGCCTGTCCATCACTTCTCCACTCAATTAACTTGTATTTCAAAGCCTAGCTCAGACCTTAATACCTCCTTGAGGCCTTTTCTGAAGGCCCTTACTTGATTAGGGAGTTACTCTTCTGTTTCCCACAGTCCCTGTTGTATACTTACCACACTAAACACACTATGAATGTTGTATATATACCAACAGGTCATGTGTCTGCCTGTTTCTCCAACTCAGCTCTGAGCTCCATGAAGATGGAGACCATGTCTTTGTTCTCAGTTCTAATCCTAGGATCTGGCATCTATCAATTGCTCAACTAATGAAAGAGAGAAAGAAAGGGAAGAAGGAAGGAAGGAAGGGAGGGAGGGAGGGAGGGAGGGAGGGAGGGAGGGAGGAAGTACTTATGAAATGGATGAATAAGGAGAGTAGGACAGTCACAACCAAATGGCAGCAGGAGATGTACACGGTCCCATGGTCACTCCCAGACTGAATTATTTTGTGTATAAGCATATAAGCTCTTCAGGAAGAATTTCCAACAGCTCCCCCCTGTCTGGCTTTGGGGGACCAGGGATATATGACCACTCAACTACTCCATAAACAGTTCTGGGGAGCTAAGGAGGACTTCAACCATGGAAGCCCGTGATTGCTTTTGTTTGTTGTGTCTCTGCTGCCATGGCTCCCAGATGACACCCCATCTCCACAAGTGCTGCTACAAATGGACTTGAACCTGCCAGGTGGGTTTTCTCAAACCCAAGAGCCTCAGCAAAGCAGCAGCTGACAAAGGTTAGAAGCAGGCCCCAGACAGAGGGGAAGGAATGCAGGTCTGTCTTGATCTGCCTCATTGGAGGGGAAATGTTGAAGGAGTCATAAAAGACTGGCAGCAGCTCAACTATTTGACGCCAAAGGCCTCTTCCAAGGAATCATTTTCCAAGCAGGGTCTGCGCTCCTGCAAACATGCTCACGTTCATGTAATGTTCTGCTTGTCTTTTCTTTTTTCCTGTCTTTCTTTCCTCCTTTAAAAATTTCTCTGATCTTTCAGTGAAAAGCATTAGTAGAAGGGTCAGGTCTCAGGCATCAGGTAAAAATAGAAGAGAAACAAGATAGGGAAGTGAAGCAAACATCCCTCTGGGCAGAAGGCAGGTCTGTTTGGAAGGAGGGGCACTCTCAGAGCCCACTCCCTCCCACTCCTCGGGCTCTTTCTGGTCTGGGAGCCATGGATGCAGAGCCCATTGAGTTCCTCCTGTCTGTTGACCTGATCCCAGAAACTCTAACCCCATCATTGTCCCCTAATGGCTCTCCTTCTCCAAGTATCTGCCTGCCTGTTCTCTGGGGGAAGAAATGACACTGAGATGCTCTTCGTCAGCTTTTCTTTCTATTCTGTAGTAATTCACCACTGACAGCAGGTATAACTAAATTCTTTCCTTTCCCCAAGACAGGGGTGCGTCTCCCTTCCCGTCATTCTCCTGACATTCTTGTCCGTTGGTTTTCTCATTTCCTCAGGGTCAGCCCCCCACATGTCCCCTAGCCCTTCAGCTTGCAGGGGTCACCTTGTTGGTTATGACGAAGGTGCACTTTGGCTCGAAGCCCCGTTCCACGATGGTGAGATCCCAACTGTCCTGTGTGACCTCTGGGGACTCAGGCCGGTCCCCTCTGGCCCTGGTTTCGTGTCTCTCCCATTGTCCATCCTTTTGCTTCTCCCCACAAGCCATTCCCACCCTCTGCCATTCATCAGTGCTTGGAAAACAGCTCCTTTTAATTTATCTCTCCCAAACTCCCACATGGGAGCTGTGGATAGCAGACTTTTACAGAGAACCCTCCCTAAGTGTGAGCGTGTGTGTAAGTGTGTAACTTTGCAGCTCGGGATGGATGTCGTTTCAGCCCAGGCTTTGGTCTTATTGTTCCTCTTCCACCCTCCCCCTTTCTAGTACCTTAAAACTCCCCCTCCAATGTTCTGGTGTATTTCCTGGGTAGAACAGTTTAACTATTTTATTCTAGTCTGGACCAGTGCTACTATTTAATAACAAAATAACCTATAAGAGATTTTGCTACTAAAAAGCTGTCTTCTCCCTCAAGTACAATTTCATCACCAGTTCTTAACCTCACAACCTTCTATACCAGTGGTCCCCAGCCTTTTTGGCACCAGGGACCGGTTTCATGGAAGACAGTTTTTCCACAGATGGGGCGGGGCTTGGGGGGATGGTTCAGGCGGTAATGGGAGCGATGGGGAACCATAGATGAAGCTTCGCTCACTCGCCCGCCGCTCACCTCCTGCTGTGCGGCCCGGTTCCTAACAGGCCGCCGACCGGTACCGGTCCGCGGCCCAGGGTTTGGGGACCCCTGTTCTACACAGTCACTCAGTAGACACGCAGCGGATATCACTGCGTGCTGTCCTAGGCCCTGCTGACTACGGAGGTGAAAAAAGGACGATTCTGATTTCCCTCATGCAGTTAATTCTTTTACATAGCAATCTTTCTCAAGTCTGGCGGGCGGGTGCCACGTTTCATTTATTTCTGTATTCCTGGCTTCCAGCATCATGTCTAGTATATACACTGATAATGTGCGATAGATAATTGTGGCAACATAGTTTCAGATATTATTATGATGCACATTTTACAGGTGAGAAGAAGAGTCAGAAACCTCCTACAGCGAGAGGCCTTAGTCACACAGTAAATGGCAGAGCGAAGTCTTGAAATGCCCAAATGTTCAGGCACCAAACACCACACTTTTGTTTCTCTACCATATCGGTGGCATGTTTCCTGCAAACAGTAATTTTTTCAGATCTTACACACACATGAAGTCATGTGTTCCGATCATACTGGTCCCCCATACCCACAGGGTGATCTCCCACCGCTCTCCAGTGTTTGTGCAGGGATGGGTGCTGGGCAAGGATCGGGGGAGGGCCATGCAGGCTCCATTCTTGATCCCCCTCAGGTACCAGCTGCTCCAGCCATCTCTAAGCCTCGCTGCTGAAAAAAGTCTCTGTACGTCAGTCCAGAAGGGTTCCTGAGCTCTTTCTTACACAGCTGCCTCTTGAAGGCGCAGCCTCGGTCATAGCAGCAGAATATTACCATCTTAGAGAAGGGGAAAATGAGCAGAGGGGTGTGGCCCAGTGTATCAGTTTTCTATTGTATGACAAATGATCACAAATTTATCAGCTAAGAAATAGCACTTGGACATTATCTCACAGTTTTTGTAGACCAGGAGTCCAGGCATGGCTTAACGGGGTCCCAGAAAATTGCAGTCAGAGTGATGACTGAGCTGTATTTACATCTGGGCACGTGACTGGAGAAGAATTCATTTCCAGGCTCATTCAGGTTATTTGCAGAATTCATTCCCATATGGCTCTATGGCTAAGGCCAACATTTTGGTGGTGGTGCATAGGTTTAAATACCTTCTCTCTGGATTCATTTCCATTTCCATTTTAATGAAAACAATATAAATAATTGTCCTTAAGTGTAAAGTACTAAAATTCACTAAAAAATCATATGGGCATCAATTTTGCAGTGAATACTTGAGTATTAAACTCAATCCAAATAATAAGAATGCCAGAAATTTATCCTGTAGAAATAATGATCAAAGCAGAATTATGGTGACCTGACTTTTTTTCTCTAGTATGTGGTCCACAAGTTGCACCGATAGCAGGAGTGTTGCTTGAGCTCAGTGAGAAATTCCCAGATCTTCGATTGGTACCACTTCATATACTCTCCCACCCCTACCCCCTCAGTACCCTTCTCTCCTACCAAAGCACTGGAAACTCAGCTGGGAGCCAATTCCTAAAGGTTCAGCTCAGCTCAATACATGTTAACTTGGAGTTGAATGCATCAGAGTTCCAGCAGCTGAAACTGAAGGTCATTTTGAAGATGAAAAAGTTGTCATTTAAGTAGTTACAAATCATTTCTACTTTCCTGGGGTAAAGATGTGGACTTGCTTTATGAGGAGATTGTGTCTTCTGTACTTATCTGAAGAGGGACCACATCAGAAGGCTCTTTCAGTCATATAGGTCAGGGGTTGACAAACTTTATTTGTAAAGCACCGGGTAGCAAATGTATTAGAATTTTCGGGAAGTCAGTGCTGCCATTTTGGCATGAAAGTTGCCCTAGACGATATATAAATGAAGAAGCCTGACTGCATTCCAATAAAACTTTATGTATGAACCTAAAATTTGAAATTGTATTATTCTCATGGGTCGTAAAATATTCTTCTACTTTTGACTTTTTTTCCAACCATTCACAAATGCAGAAACCATTCTTGGCTTGTGGGCCATACGTAATGGGCAGCAGGCTCGATTTGGCCCATGGGGCATTATCTGTCAACTCCTGCTACAGATGTAAAACAAGCACCTATCCACTGCTCTTGGGAAATTTAAGTTTTCTCCCTCACCCCCTTGGAAGTCAGTTGGAGTTGCACTGAGAGTTGCAAGGATCTCTGAAGATTCTTGGTGGTGAGAACGGTCCCTGAGTTTGGGCTTTCAAAAGAAGTCCTTTCTATGTTTGGAGGTGGCAGCCAAAGGAAGAGCTTTTTAGACTCCTGGGACCATTGCGTCTCAGGGAAGGACAGCTGGGCCCAGACAAGCTAGGATATCGGTGATCTCATGGGCAGGTGAGGATGGCACAACAGGGAGATGAAGAAGTGAAGCGACTGCAACATGGGTGAAATCATCTCAGTAGAGAAAAGGGTGACCTGCAGAAGAGCAGATGGTGGTCTGGCGACAAATGACTGGTTTATACAAAAAGTGACAATTAGGACAGACGTGTGGAACTTTCCCAGAGACACTTGGTGGAGTATGGTAAAAGAATGAATTTTCTGTATTTGAGTAGCTTGAGGGATAATGCCACTGTAATTTGGAAATACAAGGAAGTGCAGCAGTTTTTGGTAGGGTCTGGCTTGTGAGGCCTGAGATGTGTGTTATCATAAACACACTTGGTTGCCAAGCAACTTGCATATTCCCATTCTTCCTCTTTTTTTTTTGAAAAACATTCTATTTTGAAATAATGTAAAATCTTCAGAAAAGTTGCAAAATAGTACATATCTCCACCACCCAGATTCCTTGATTATTAACATTTTTCTACATTTGTCTTAACATTCTTTCTCTATTACATACACACCCCCACACACAGCACACATATTCATATATATCATTGTTTCTGAACCACTTGCAAGTTTGTTTTTCTTAAAAACAAGGATAATCTCCCATATGATGACAGTACAACTGTCAAAATAAGAATGTTAGCATTGACCCAATATTGTTTTCTAATACATATACCCACCTGAAATTTCCCTGATGTCTGAATAATGTCCTTTTTACATTCTGGTTCAAATGCAGTAATGTAAGTTCACTTAGTTGTCATGTATTTTTAATTTCCTTCCATCTAAAACAATTCCTCAGTATTTTTTAAAATTTAAATTACAGTTGACTTACAATATTATATTAGTTTCAGGTGTACAACATAGTAATTTGATATTTTTATAGATTAGACTCCAAACAAGGTTATTATAAAATATTGACTATGTTCCCTGTGCTGTACATTACATCCTTATAAATTATTTATTTTATACCTAGTAGTTCTTTATCTTTCATGACTGACAGTTTTGAACAGGCCAGGCCAGTTACTTTGTAGAATAGTCCTCAGTTGGAGTTTGTATGATGTTTCCTAATGATTTATGAGCTCTTTAGCAGTAATATCTGCCAAATATTCTTCGCACAGGATTATATCATTAAGCACCAAATGCTAATTTGTCCCATTACTGGTGATGCTACCTTTTATCACTTGGTTAAAAGTGTCTATAAGGTTTCTCTACTGTGAGGTTAGTTAATAAGTATTTTGTATTGAATATTAATCAATTCATGATTAATAAAATGTATTTTAGGCATTGATACTTCAAGTCTTCTGCTGTAAACTGGAGCTTTTCCTTCTCCCCATTTATTTAAATCAGTATAAACAAATAGATACCTGTTTCGCTCAAAGGATTACAACCTGTCAATAATGTTATTCGGGCTTCCCTGGTGGCGCAGTGGTTGAGAGTCTGCCGGCCGATGCAGGGGGCACGGGTTCGTGCCCCCGTCCGGGAAGATCCCACATGCCGCGGAGCGGCTGGGCCCGTGAGCCATAGCCGCTGAACCTGCACATCCGGAGCCTGTGCTCCGCAACGGGAGAGGCCACAAGAGTGAGAGGCCCGCGTACCGCAAAAGAAAAGTTATTCATTTTGATGCACAAATGTCGTAGATTTGGCCAGTGGAGCCCCTCAAACTAGCTTCAGCAGTGTATTGACCCGTCCCCATCATTCTTTCAGCACTTCCTTGCTTTATGGTACAACAAAATGTTTTTGACCTATCTTGACTTTTCCCTTCCTCAGCTCTGGATAAGCCATTATGCTTAGGGACTCTAGTTTCTTTACTGCAGAATAGTACATAGAAACCAAGAACTGGGCATACTCATCGTGAAAGATGTGCCACTGTTTCTAGGTCCTTTTAATGGGCAGAGATAGAACAGACAGACACACATACACAAAATCTGTATATATCTATATTTGGGTATGTATGTAAGTTAAAAACCACGCGTTTACCTCATCACTTTCCATTTCAGTCTACAGCACACCATGAGATTTACTCTAGTCTTACCCCACTCCATTTTTGTTAATACTTTCTCCATCAGTGAAAAACCAGACCTGTAGCATTTTCAGTGTACTTGCTTATTTTTTCAGTCCCTCCTATTTATAACGCACTGAAACATGCATGAGGGAAAGACCAAGAGAATCACACAGGTGCCAGTTCCGATAAATTTAGGTGACTGAATTAATTGTGGCAGGCACCTCACTCTAGTTATGTGAAAAAATAAACCCCTATTAATTTAACCACTGCAGGTCTAGTAGTTACTTTTAGCTGAATACTTTCTCAACTTGACCTCAGCTTGGGACAGTGTCTGTGTGCTGCATGGGAAGGTGACGCCCCCTCTAGCTCTGGGGATAGATCTGATTGATCTCAGGGTCCTCTCATTTCACTTTCCAGTAATTGACTTAGGGATGGGCATGTGGCCCAATTCTGTAAGTGACGTGGGAGGTGAATTTGGCCATGGGAACAATCAGTGTCTCTCTTCCTCTGTAAGTTACTACACGTGAGTATAAGGCTCATTACTGCTGTGACCGTCTAGCTACATGCCTGAGATGAAAGAGATACTTGGAGAGGAGCCCAATCCAAAACTGCAACAGGAAATCCAAACTAGAGTCTGCCTCTAGGGTCACCTTTTGACCCTCAATTATTTGAATTGGTACATTTTCCTATTAACTAAACCAATTTGAATTGGATTTTCTATTACTTGCTATTAGAAGCAACCTAACTGATAAATGCAGATAACAGTAATATATATCAGGGTCAGCTCTTGGCAGTAAGAATACAGAGAGAAATAAGTCTACTTTCTTTTTTTTCTTTTTTGGCCACAACGTGCGGCATGTGGGATCTTAATTCCCCGACCAGGGTTCGAACCCACATCCTCTGCCTTGGAAGCGTGGAGTCTTAACCACTGGACCACCAGGGAAGTCCCAATAAGTCTACTTTCAATGAGATCAAACTACATATTACTATATCAATATGTGCCATCAGTGATAAGGAAGATGTAGGACACAATAAGAGCTCGCTCAGAGGAAGTCTGGATGAAAGTTTGCCTAAACTAACCAGGATTTTACAGTGCATAGAAGACACATAGGGGTTAAAGACTACCATAGACAAAATACTTAGTACAAGGGCTTGAAACACTAAATGCCGGTGGGAGGTTGGGGATAGGAGTGCTAATATTAGAATGAAAATTTTGAGCCGTTGTTGACTTAATGAAGAAACGTATGTTGGTAGCATATGGGTGCTATAAAGATATCTCTGGTGACTAAAGGGAATAAATATGTGCAGAAGTTTTGGGCAACTAAACATGAAAGGCTAAATGTTCCCAGGACAGAAGGAACTCCTAAGTTATAAACTCACTCCTCAGAAATGCCTCTTCTTATGAGAATATATTGTGGGGTAGACCCTACTTCTTTCAAGGGTGTACTGAGTTGCATGCAAGAATTTGAATTTTCTTCATTTTACTGACAACCCGTGTTTCATGGACCTGAAAGTAGAGGCCAGGAAGCTGTCCATCTCAAGACCTGAGGCTGTTCTCTAATCCAAGATGGTGGATATACCTACATATAAATTTTCTTCAATGAGATTATTATTTTTTTAACATCTTTATTGGAGTATAATTGCTTTACAATGGTGTAAAGCATTAGCATTAGTTAGTTTCTGCTTTACAGCAAAGTGAAGCAGCTATACATATACATATATCCCCGTATCCCCTCCCTCTTGCGTCTCCCTCCCTCCCACCCTATCCCACCCCTCTAGGTGGTCACAAAGCACTGAACTGATCTCCCGGTGCTATGTGGTTGCTTCCCACTAGCTATCTATTTTACATTTGGTAGTGTATATATGTCCATGCCACTCTCTCACTTCGTCCCAGCTTACCCTTCCCCCTCCCCACGTCCTCAAGTCCATTCTCTACGTCTGAGTCTTTATTCCTGTCCTACCCCTAGGTTCTTCAGAACCATTTATTTTTTTTTTAGATTCCATATATATGTGTTAGTATACGGTATTTGTTTTTCTCGTTCTGACTTACTTCACTCTGTATGACAGACTCTATGTCCATCCACCTCACTACAAATAACTCAATTTCGTTTCTTATATGGCTGAGTAGTATTCCACTGTATATATGTGCCACATCATCTTTATCCATTCATCTGTCAATGGACACTTAGGTTGCTTCCATGTCCTGGCTATTGTAAATTGACCTGCAATGAACATTGTGGTACATGACTCTTTTTGGATTATGGTTTTCTCAGGGTATATGCCCAGTAGTGGGATTGCTGGGTTGTTGGTAGTTTT
>NW_006775143.1:3763191-3769396 GCF_000442215.2 Lipotes vexillifer | reverse complement strand
TTTTTTTTCCGGTACACGGGCCTCTCACTGTTGTGGCCTCTCCCGTTGCGGAGCACAGGCTCCGGACGCGCAGGCTCAGCAGCCATGGCTCATGGGCCCAACTGCTCCGCAGCATGTGGGATCTTCCCGGACCAGGGCATGAACCCGTGTCCCATGCATCGGCAGGTGGACTCTCAACCACTGCACCACCAGGGAAGCCCTATTGTTTGTAGATTTTTTATGATGACCATTCTGACTGGTGTGAGGTGATACCTCACTGTAATTTTGATTTGTATTTCTCTAATGATTAGTGATGTTGAGCATTCTTTCATCTGTTTGTTGGCAACCTGTATATCTTCTTTGGAAAAATGTCTATTTAGGTCTTCTGCCCATTTTGGATTGTTGGGTTTTTTTTTTTTTTTTTTTTTTGGATATTGAACTGCATGAGCTGCTTGTAAATTTTGGAGATTAATCCTTTGTCAGTTGCTTCATTTGTAAATATTTTCTCCCTTCTGAGGGTTGTCCTTTCGTTTTGTTTATGGTTTCCTTTGCTGTGTAAAAGCTCTTAAGTTTCATGAGGTCCCATTTGTTTATTTTTGTTTTTATTTCCATTTCTCTAGGAGGTGGGTCAAAAAGGATCTTGCTGTGATTTATGTCATGGAGTATTCTGCCTATTTTTTCCTCTAAGAGTTTCATAGTGTCTGGCCTTACATTTAGGTCTTTAATCCATTTTGAGCTTATTTTTGTGAATGGTGTTAGGGAGTGTCCTAATTTCAATCTTTTACAGGTAGCTGTCCAGTTTGTGCCGCAGCACTTAGTGAAGAGGCTGTCCTTTCTCTATTGTATATTCTTGCCTCCTTTATCACAAATAAGGTGACCATATGTGCGTGGGTTTATCTCTGGGCTTTCTATACTGTTCCACTGATCTATATTTCTGTTTTTGTGCCAATACCATACTGTCTTGATTACTGTAGCTTTGTAGTATACTCTGAAGTCAGGGAGCCTGATTCCTCCAGCTCCATTTCTCTTTCTCAAGATGGCTTTGGCTATTCAGGGTCCTTTGTGTTTCCATACAAATCGTGAATTTTTTTGTCCTAGCTCTGTGAAAAATGCCATTGGTAGTTTGATAGGGATTGCATTAAATCTGTAGATTCCTTTGGGTCATGTAGTCATTTTCACAATGTTGATTCTTCCAATCCAAGAACATGGCATATCTCCCCAACTGTTTGTATCATCTTTAATTTCTTTCATCAGTGTCTTATAGTTTTCTGCATAAAGGTCTTTTGTCTCCTTGGGTAGGTCTATTCCTAGGTATTTTATTCTTTTTATTGCAATGGTAAATGGGAGTGTTTCCTTAATTTCTCTTTCATATTTTTCATCATTAATGTATAGGAATGCAAGAGATTTCTGTACATTAACTTTGTATCCTGCTACTTCACCAAATTGATTGATTAACTCTAGTAGTTTTCTGGTAGAGTCTTTAGGATTCTCTATGTATAATATCATGTCATCTGCAAACAGTGACAGCTTTACTTCTTCTTTTCTGATTTGGATTCATTTTATTTCTTTTCCTTCTCTGATTGCTGTGGCTAAAACTTCCAAAACTATGTTGAATAATAGTGGTGAGATTGGGAAACCTTATCTTGTTCCTGATCTTAGTGGAAATAGTTTCAGTTTTTCACCATTGAGAACGCTGTTGGCTGTGGGTTTGTCATAAATGGCCTTTATTATGTTGAGGTAAATTCCCTCTATGCCTACTTTCTGGATGGTTTTTGTCATAAATGGGTGTTGAATTTTGTCAAAAGCTTTTTCTGCATCTATTGAGATGATCATATGGTTTTTCTCCTTCAATTTGTTTATATGGTGTATCACATTGATTGTTTGTATATTGAAGAATCCTTGCATTCCTGGGATAAGCCCCACTTGATCGTGGTGTATGATCCTATTAATGTGCTGCTGGATTCTGTTTGCTAGTATTTTGTTGAGGATTTTTGCATCTATGTTCGTCAGTGATATTGGCCTGTATATTTTCTTTCTTTGTAACATCTTTGTCTGGTTTTGGCATCAGGATGATGGTGGTCTCATTGAATGAGTTTGGGAGTGTTCCTCCCTCTGCTATATCTTGGAAGAGTTTGAGAAAGATAGGTGTTAGCTCTTCTCTAAATGTTTGATAGAATTCACCAGTGAAGCCGTTGGTCCTGGGATTTTGTTTGTTGGAAGATTTTTAATCACAGTCTCAATTTCAGTGCTTGTGATTGGTCTGTTTATATTTTCTGTATCTTCCTGGTTCAGTCTCTGAAGGTTGTGCTTTTCTAAGAATTGGTCCATTTCTTCCAGGTGGTCCATTTCTTCCAGGTTGTCCATTTTATTTGCATAGAGCTGCTTGTAGTAATCTCTCATGATCCTCTGTATTTCTGCCGTGTCAGTTGTTACTTCTCCTTTTTCATTTCTAATTCTATTGATTTGAGTCTTCTCCCTTTTTTTCTTGATGAGTCTTTCTAATGGTTTATCAAATTTGTTTATCTTCTCAAAGAACCAGTTTTTATTGATATTTGCTATTGTTTGTTTCATTTTTTTCATTTATTTCTGACATGATCTTTATGATTTCTTTCCTTCTGCTAACTTTGGGGTTTTTTGTTCTTCTTTCTCTAATTGCTTTAGGTGTAAGGTTAGGTTTTCTTATTTGAAATGTTTCTTGAGGTAGGATTGTATTGCTATAAACTTCCCTCTTAGAACTGCTTTTGCTGCATCCCATAGGTTTTGGGTGGTTGTGTTTACATTGTCATTAGTTTCTAGGTATTTTTTGATTTCCTCTTTGATTTCTTCAGTGATCTCTTGGTTATTAAGTAATGTATTGTTTAGCCTCCATGTGTTTGTATATTTTACAGATTTTTTCCTCTAATTGATATCTAGTCTCATAGCGTTGTGGTCAGAAAAGATACTTGATACGATTCCAATTTTCTTGAATTTACCAAGGCTTGACTTGTGACCCAAGATATAATGTATCCTCAAGAATGTTCATGAGCACTTGAGAAGAAAGTGTATTCTCTTTTTTTTGGATGGAATGTCCTATAAATATCAATTAAGTCCATCTTGTTTAATGTATCATTTAAAGCTTGTGTTTCCTTATTTACTTTCATTTTGGATGATCTGTCCTTTGGTGAAAGGGGGGTGTTAAAGTCCTCTACTATGATTGTGTCACTGTCAATTTCCCCTTTTATGCCTGTTAGCATTTGCCTTATGTATTGAGGTGCTCCTGTGTTGGGTGCATAAATATTTACAATTGTTATATCTTCTTCTTGGATCGATCCCTTGGTCATTATGTAGTGTCCTTCTTTGTCTCTTGTAATAGTCTTTATTTTAAACTCTGTTTTGTCTGATATGAGTATTGCTACTCCATCTTTCTTTTGATTTCCATTTGCATGGAATACCTTTTTCCATCCCCTCACTTTCAGTCCTTATGTATCCCTAAGTCTGAAGTGGGTCTCTTGTAGTCAGCATATATATGGGTCTTGTTTTTATATCCATTCAGCCAGTCTATGTCTTTTGGTTGGAGCATTTCATCTATTTACATTTAAGTTAATTATCGATGTGTATGTTCCTATTCCCATTTTCTTAATTGTTTTGGGTTTGTTATTGTAGGTCTTTTCCTTCTCTTGTGTTTCCTGCCTAGAGAAGTTCCTTTAACATTTGTTGTAAAGGTGTTTTGGTGGTGCTGAATTCTCTTAGCTTTTGCTTGTCTGTAAGGTTTTCATTTCTCTGTTGAATCTGAATGGGATCCTTGCTGGGTAGAGTAATCTTGGTTGTAGCTTTTTCCCTTTCATAACTTTAAACATGTCCTGCCACTCCCTTCTGGCTTGCAGTGTTTCTGCTGAAAGATAAGCTGTTAACCTTATGGGGGTTCTCTTGTGTGCTATTTGTTGTTTTTCCCTTGCTGCTTTTAATATTTTTTCTTTGTATTTAATTTTTGATAGTTTGATTGATATGTGTCTTGGTGTGTTTCTCCTTAGAGTTATCCTGTATGGGACTCTTTGTGCTTCTAGACTTGATTAACTATTTCCTTTTCCGTATTCGGGAAGTTTTCAACTATAATCTCTTCAAATATTTTCTCATTCCTTTCTTTTTCTCTTCTTCTTTTGGGACCCCTATAATTTGAATGTTGATGTGTTTAAGGTTGTCCTAGAGGTCTCTGAGACTGTCCTCAAGTCTTTTCATTGTTTTTTCTTTATTCTGCTCTGCAGTAGTTATTTCCATTATTTTAACTTCTAGGTCACTTATCCATTCTTCCGCATCATTTATTCTGATACTGATTCCTTCTACATAATTTTTAATTTCATTTTTTGTGTTGTTCATCACTGATTGTTTCCTCTTTAGTTCTTCTAGGTCCTTGTTAAACGTTTCTTGTATTTTCTCCCTTCTGTTTCCAAGATTTTAGATCATGTTTACTATCATTACTCTGAATTCTTTTTGAGGTAGACTGCTTATTTCCTCTTCATTTATTTGGTCTGGTGGATTTTTACCTTGCTCCTTCATCTGCTGTGTGTTTCTCTGTCTTCTCATTTTGCTTAACTTACTGTGTTTGGGGTCTCCTTTTCACAGGCTGCAGGTTTGTAGTTCCCATTGTTTATGGTGTCTGCCCCCAGTGAGTAAGGTTGGTTCAGTGGGTTGTGTAGGCTTTCTGGTGGAGGGGACTGGTGCCTGTGTTCTGGTGGATGAGGCTGGATCTTGTCTTTCTGGTGGGCAGGACTCCATCTGGTGGTGTGTTTTGGGGTGCCTGTGACCTTATTATGATTTTAGGCAGCCTCTCTGCTAATGGGTGTGGTTGTGTTCCTGTCTTGCTAGTTGTGTGGCATAGGGTGTCCAGCACTGTAGCTTGTTGGTCGTTGACTGGAGCTGGGTCTTAATGCTGAGATGGACATCTCTGGGAGAGCTTTTGCCGTTTGATTTTATGTGTAGCTGGGAAGTCTCTGGTGGACCAATGTCCTGAACTCAGCTGTCCCACCTCAGAAGCACAGGCCTGACACCCGGCCAGAGCACCAAGGCCCTGTCATCCTCACGGCTCAGAAGAAAAGGGGGGAAAAAAGAAGAAAGAGAGAGAGAGAGAGAGAGAGGGAGAAAGAAAGAAAGAAAGGAAAAGAAAGAAAGAAGAAAGAGAGAAAGTCATTAAAATAAAAAATAATTATTGAAAATAAAAAAAATTAAAAATAAAAAAGGAAAGAAGAGAGCAACCAAACCAAAAAACAAATCCACCAACGATAACAAGCACTAACAACTATACTAAGAAAAACAACAACAAAAAATGGACAGACAGAACTGTAGGACAAATGGTAAAAGCAAAGCTATACAGACAAAATCACACAAAGAAGCATACATGTATACACTCACAAGAAGAGAGAAAGGAAAAAATATATGTATATCGTTACTCCCAAAGTCCACTGCCTCAACTTTGGGATGATTCGTTGTCTATTTAGGTGTTCCGCAGATGCAGGGTACATCAAGTTGACTGTGGAGATTTAATCCACTGCTCCTGGGGCTGCTGGGAGAGATTTCCCTTTCTCTTCTTTGTTCTCACAGCTCCTGGGGTTCAACTTTGGATTTAGCTTCGCCTCTGCGTGTAGGTCGCCTGAGGGTGTCTGGTTTTTGCTCAGTCAGGACGGGGTTAAAGGAGCAGCTGACTTGGGGGCTCTGGCTCACTCAGGCCGGGGCGAGGGAGGGGTATGGAATGCGGAGCAATCCTGCAGCGACAGAGGCCGGCGTGACGTTGCACCAGCCTGAGGTGCTCCGTGTGTTTTCCCTGGGAAGTTGTCCCTGGATCACGGGACCCTGGCAGTGGTGGGCTGCACAGACTCTGGGAGGAGAGATGTGGATAGTGACCTGTGCTTGCACACAGGCTTCTTGGTGGCTGCAGCAGCAGCCTTACTATCTCATACCCGTCTCTGGGGTCCGCGCTGATAGCCGTGGCTCACGCCCATCTCTGGAGCTCGTTTAGTCAGTGCTCTGAATCCCCTCTCCTCTCGCACTCCAAAATAATTGTCTCTTGCCTCTTAGGCAGGTCCAGACTTTTTCCTGGACTCCCTCCCGGCTAGCTGTAGCGCACTAGCCCCCTTCAGGCTGTGTCCACACAGCCAATCCCTGTCCTCTCCCTGGGGTCTGACCTCTGAAGCCCGAGCCTCAGCTCCCAGCCCCCGCCTGCCCCAGCGGGTGAGCAGACAAGCCTCTCGGGCTG
>NW_006775143.1:3754279-3763083 GCF_000442215.2 Lipotes vexillifer | reverse complement strand
CCCCCCCCCCCCCCGCCATCCCATATCTCCTCCTAGTGTGTGGAAACCTTTCCTCCTTCACAGCTCCCTCCCAGTGGTGCCCGTCCCTTTGCTATTCTTTTGTCTCTGTTTTTTCTTTTTTCTTTTGCCATACCCAGGTACGTGGGGAGTTTCTTGCCTTTTGGGAAGTCTGAGGTCTTCTGCCAGCGTTCAGTAGGTGTTCTGTAGGAGTTGTTCCACATGTAGATGTATTTCTGATGTATTTGTGGGGAGGAAGGTGATCTCCACGTCTTACTCCTCCGCCATCTTGAAGGTCTCTCCTCCTTCAATGAGATTATGAAACAAATCCCCTGAGGCAAAGCTCAGCCTTGCTGTGAACTAGCAACATCTCTGTTTGGTGGCTTCTTTCTACTGCTCCAGAATTTGTCTCCACCCAATTGCCCAGATCTGGTGCAGTTTTGATATGATGCTCTTGATAGATGCACCTTTTGGGAAAAGACAATAGAAAGGTCTCCTCATTCGCTATCACCATGGAAACCTGAACACCAATGAAGTCACTATGTTGGTTGCCTCATTCCAAAGAAAATTTACATTGTATTACTTGAATTAATTAAAATCCAGCAAAAGACAATGATGTAATGGAAAATAAAGAGATAAATGTTGGCAAAAAGACAAAATAATAATTATTTTAGAGTATGGGATTTTATACCTGGAGAATCAAATATAATTAGGAAAAGCTAATTTTTTTTGGACAACTTAGAAAGTTGGCCAGGTACAGGATAAATATACTAAAAGCTAATAATCTTTTATGTATCAGCATCCAGGAGATAGAAAATTTAATGATGTACATTAAACAAAATAACCAAAGCATTAACCCTTGATGGAGAGATCCAGAATGTCCATCAGACAACCAAATATCACTATCAGTTGAATGGAATTGAGTGTGGAGACCCCTCATTTGTTTAGCAAATGCTATGTCTCCTCTTGTTGTCAAGTACTCTTGCAACTTATGCCATGATCCTCACAGCAATCTTTATATTACACACTATGAGCCCCGTTTCGCATATGAGCAAATTGAGACAGGAGAAATCTCCAAGGTCATACAGTTGGTAAATGGCACAGCGGAATTAAAATTCCTCTCTGTTTCTCTGTTTGACTCCCAGATTCACAGTTGTGTCACTGTTTTCACCAGAACATGACATTAGGTTGAGTTCTCTGTTGTAGAATTCTCTCTTTAAGATGAGGATGTTCCTTTTTATGGGAAGACTGCTACTACTGTTTCCCTCCTTGGCTTTTCCATACATGTAGGTCAGTATTTTTTATATTTGGCTTTTGTTGCAATTTCCCTCCCATTTCCACAGGTAAAATGCACCTACTTAAAGTCAGTAGCTGATATCTGGTTTGACTTAGAATAGCTGCTGGTTTGTAAATAGGGAAAACACAACTGTAGCCATATTCTTTTCAAATTGGCCCTTTTGTTTTAAAAGTGGAATGTAGAGAATTTGTGGCATTTTGTTTTGGTTGTTCAAATTAAAACTTGAAAGAGGAGGAGAAAGGATGGTGGAGGTTCTGTGTGTCTCTAACTTGATTGGATTAAGTGTCCTCACTGGACTGACATTCTCATGGAGCATTCCTTAACTGTGATTCCCCAAATGTCAGGGCCTTATTAATCAATGTCATAGCTCAGCACCCTTCCTGCCTTGTCTCTAATGACAGTTTCCACAGGAATGGGATCTTTCCATTATCCTTGCTTTTGAGAAATGTGTCTGTGTATAAACTGGAAGGAAGGAAAACACAGGACAGTCTTTTGAAACTTTTTGGCTTTAGCCTAAAATAACTAATTCACAGTATCTTGGGGAGTTATTTTATGGAGAATTTTTTTAAAAAGGAAAAGTAATGTGAAACCCAGAAATTGTCTGCAATTCAGGATACTTACCCTTAAGAAGCAGATCTCATTATTCCTTCTTCTGTTGATTAGTATTTCACATTTAGTGGATTGATAATAAATAAGAATTAATAGCTATACATTGGTGAGGTTTCAGATATGAATGGCAAATATAATATGATATAGTGGAAAGAACATGGGTTTGGAATTGTATGTAGCTCCATTCAACACTAGGTTCTCTCACTTATAAAGTACACAAAATAGTTACATGGCTGCTTTTCTTTACATATAAAAATAAAGTAAGAAAATGTAATTTACCTACTTGATTTGCCAGTTAGCATTTTTTCCCCATGTTTTTTCTTCTGCTTGGAATGTCTTCTCCTACCCATATGCTCAGATAATGTTTACTTAGGCTTCAAGGCTTAACTCAGTGTTCACCTCCGCTGGGAAGACGTCTTTGGTTGTTCTTCTCTCCTGGGAAGAGTTGCTTTTTCCTCTCTGGCTCCCAGGTTACTTCTCACTATTATAAATATCATGCTAAATTAAAGATATTTATTTCCCCAAGTGTGTCCTTGGTTAGACCCTGTCTTCTTCATCTTCACATCCACAATGCCTAGACTAGTGTCTGATGTCCTGGCGGTGTTAGAAAATGTTTATTTAGATAGACTTGGAATATATAAATGGAGTCATTTTCAAAAGACTTGGTCTGTATTGTCCAGAAAGTTTTCCCAGTTAGCCATTGGCTGTAGAATTGCAGAGCCAAACCCTAGAATAACAGATCCTGCCTGGCCAACTCACCTAACACCGGTGATTTGTGATGCACTTTCCCAGTTTCTTTCACATCCACATACCCCCTCTACCCATATTCATAATGTCTAATGTTGATTCTTTTTCAAAAAAACTGAGCTATTTACTTTGCATTCATCTAATCAATTACTTATGTGATCTCAAGTATTTGCTATGATAATTATTTTCTAGTGCACATTACAATAATTCACAGCTGCTAAAATGTTTACAAGTTTGTCCAAGTTGTACCTGTAAACATTCCACATACCACCAGTGGTACACAGAGCCTCTATGGGAAACACTGAGCTTTGGGTCCTTATTTACAAGTGAGGACTTTACTTGCTCAGAGAAGTACATGTCCAACCAGGAGTCTCACAGCAGCAGAGCCTTGACAAAAATCCCAGTCTTCTGAGCAGGTCTTCAATAGAAGCTTCATGAGTTAAGCCAAATATGTACATTTCCTCGGATCTCCAGCTCTTCGAGCAGCCTTTGTCATCACTCCAGGCCTCTGTGGCTCTGGTGAAAGCAAGACACTACATAGCTCCCTGCCTGTGCCCTAGCAACCAAGCACAACACAGATGGCTGGCTTGGCAATCTGCCCACCAGACGCTGATCGCATACCTGGCGGTGAGATACAATGACAGCTTCCCCCATGCAGGGATAGCGTGTATTTGCACAGTGTGACCAGAGTTTATGTGATATGCAACAAAGATTGTGCCCTGTGCCTTCAGGCCAATTTGCTAGTTTCGAGTCTAGAGGCAATAACTTTCCACTGGTGTAATGACAACTTGTCTCTTGCAGCTGGATCATGTTAGGACAGTAGAAATTTTTTTTTGGTCCCCTTTCAATGGTGCCTTGTAATAATAAGGTAGCATTTTCCCAAGATGTTTCTTGCCAGTTGCACACATGTATTGGCTCATGAAGTCTTGAGCATTTCCTGGCATCAAAGAAGGAGAACTGTCTCTACTGCCAGGAGAGAATAGTCCCCATTTTACAGGTGGAGAGACCAAACCTCATTCCAACTCATGAAGTATTTATTATGTACTCATTGTTTTTTTGTTAAACTGAATGAATGACTATAGTGTATAAGGTATTCCACCAGGCCCTGGACATACAAAGATAAATAATGCACAATGTGATTGAATAGGCACTCAGACAAGTAGAGGAGATAGATATTTATGTTAAGATCTCTGATACAACATGGTGAGTGGTCCAAAAGCGGGGTGTACCCAGTACTGTGGGAACACAGAGGAGGGGGTGGTTAATTCTCCCTGGAGGAGGTTGAAAATGAAAGCTACATTTGAGCTGGACATTACATTCAGGGAAATGCATTCTGGCAGAATGGTGAGAGCTTTTGCTTGGCTGCCTGATGAATCTGTGCTCAAGTTCTCACTTTACTACTTACTCATTTTGTGACTTTAGGCAAGTCACTAAATGTGCCAGATCTGTTTCTTTATCTATAAAGTGGGGGCAGAAGGAGTTCATGTCATATATATTTATATAAAGTGAGAACAAAATGAAATAATTACGAAGTGTTTAGTGTCCTTTCTGGAGTCTAATGCTAGGGCAATAAATATTAGCTCTGGTCGTCATTCATATCATTATGATTATTATGTGATGATGATGTGAGTTGCCTTTCAGGCAGACCTGTGATGTGGTATTATCATTGGCATCAGAAAGCACTGACTAGTCTTACATGTAGGTCTTTAATCAGTTTGGAGTTTATTTTTGTGTATGGTGTTAGGTAGTGTTCTAATTTCATTCCTTTACATGTAGCTGTCCAGTTTTCCCAGTCCCACTTACTGAAGAGGCTGTCTTTTCTCCATTGTATGTTCTTGCCTCCTTTGTTGTAAATTAGGTAACCATATGTGTGTCGGTTTATCTCTGGGCATTCTATCCTGTACCACTGAGCTATATTTCTGTTTTTGTGCCAGTACCATACTGTCTTGATTACTGTAGCTTTGTGGTATAGTTTGAAGTCGGGGAGCCTGATTCCTCTAGCTCCATTTTTCTTTCTCAAGATTGCTTTGGAAAGGGTGTGATGAAAAGGGAACCCTCCTGCACTGTTGGTGGGAATGTAAATTGATACAACCTCTATGGAAAACAGTATGGAGGTTCCTTAAAAAGCTAAAAATAGAACTACCATATGACCCAGCAATCCTACTACTGGTCATATACCCTGAGAAAACCATAATTCAAAAAGCAACATGTACCAAAATGTTCATTGTAGCACTATTTACAATAGCCAGGACATGGAAGCAACCTAAATGTCCACTGACAGTTGAATGGATAAAGAAGTGTGGCACAAATATACAATGGAATATTACTCAGCCATGAAAAGAAACAAAATTGAGTTATTTGTAGTGAGGTGGATGGACCTAGAGTCTGTCACACAGAGTGAAGTCAGAAAGAGAAAAACAAATACTGTGTGCTAATGCATGTATATGGAATCTAAAAAAAAAAAAAAAAAAGGTACTGATGAACCTAGTTGCAGGGCAGGAATAAAGACATAGACATAGAGAATGGACTTGAGGACATGGGGTGGGAGGGGGAAGCTAGGGCAAAGTGAGAGTAGCATCAACATATATACACTACAGAATGTAAGATAACTAGTGGGAAACAGCAGCATAGCACAAGGAGATCAGCTCTGTGCTTTGTGATGACATAGAGGGGTGGACAGGAGGGAGGCTCAAGAGGGAGGGGATATGGGGACATATGTATGCATATGGCTGATTCACTTTGATGTACAACAGAAACTAACACAGTATTGTGAAGCAATTATACTCCAATAAAGATCTATTTTAAAAAGAAGAAAGAAAGAAAGCACTGGCTATAAATTTGGCTCAGAATTTTACTACCTGTTTGTCCTTGAGCAGTCTTCACTATTCTAAAGTAATGTATTCTAGTTGACCAAGATGGATAAGTAAGCCCCTGTAAATAAGAAATAAGAAATATATATTTTGTCTTTGTCCCTGATTCCTGGCAAACAGCTCCTAAAACTGTTGGAATTTCTGGAGTGATAAGACTGTTCTTTGTATGCTAATGAGATGACTGGCATTTGGGGACCCCTAGATAGCTTCGGTATGGGGGCTGGTCTCCAGAAAGACCAAAACATGATTAGTGGGTTAGAACTTTCAGCCCCACTCCCTATCTCTGGGGTGGGGAGAAGGGATGGAAATCATTAATCGCCAATGGCCAATAATTTAGTCAATCATTCCTGTATCATGGAACCCCCATAGAACCCTAAAAAGTTTTGGGGTTGGTGAGCACATCAGGGAGCAAGGGTGGGGGGTTAGTGTACCTGGGGAGGGCACGGACATTCCTTGAACAGCATCCCCATCCTCATTCTTTGCTCAACTCTTCCATTTGGCTATTCCTGAGTTGGATCCTTTATAGTAAACCAGTAATATCAATAGTAAGTAAAGTGCTTTCCTGAGTTCTGTGACTGTTCTAGCAAATTATCAAACCTGAGTAGGGGGTTTGTTGTGGGAAGCCCCTAAATATATAGTTGGTTGGTCTGGGTACTGGTGACAACCCGGGACTTGCAACTGGCATCTAAATAGGGCCTTGTGGCCCTGAGTCCTAAAGTTATGGGATCTGATGCTAAGTCCAGGAAGATAGTGTCAGAATTGAGTTGAATTGTAGGACACCCAGCTGGTGTTGGAGAGTTGGAGAAGTCATATTGGAAAAGACACTACGCAGTTGGTGTCAGACAGGTTGTGAGTAAAGATCAGTTCAGAGCCACTATCTTCATCCATTAGGTTTCATTCTAAATGCAAATCATTTGAACATGGTGGCATTTCCAGAATTGTGGTTCTTTGCAAACATCTCACTGTATCGCTTGTTAAGTTTTGGAGGTCACATTTTTCAGAGAACTAGCACAGTGTGATCATGGCACATTCCGTTTTCCAGTATGAGTCAAGTTTGGACTAAGTATACCATTGCAAGATGCATATCATACTCAGAACTTGAATTCTGATAAAGCAGAGACAATAGACAGAAGTTGAGGTGATGTCCAGGAAGTGAAGAAGGCTGTGTTGTAAGGAGTTGCTTCCAGGCAGGGGAATGCTCACAGCTAATGGGAATTCAGTGTAGGTGGTGTGCAGTGTGCTCATCCTTCTCAGGGAGCTGGGGAAGTGAGGCTGGTAGAGTCCTGAAAGCTGAATCAGAGTCACCAAGTGGAGTAGATGAGAAAGGATTGTCTGGGCAGAGAGAAGAGAATTGCAAAGACCTGGGAGAACAGGTGTTTGTAGTATATTTGAGGAACGATGGGATGTGAGTAGTCTAGTGTGTCGGAGCAGGAGTGTCAGAATAGACTGGAACGAGTGGTTGGGGGCAAATTTGGGGAAGGGAAGACAATGGAAAACTGCTTTCAGCTGAGTAGTTTCAGTGTGTTTCACTACCTACCCAATCACTCTCACCACCATAAATGAAAACTGTCAGTAATGAATGCCAACAATGTGCTATGCATCATGCTAAATGGTTTACACATTAAATATCTTTTAGTCCTCACAAAAATGGAAAGAATTTGTGTTTCAACTAGGATAAATTTGTCTGAGAATAATATTTGCACATCCCCACCCTTGGATGACAGTGACATAAGCAAGATACAAATTTGTTTTTCTCTCATGTACAGTCTGGACTTCAAGGATGTAATGGTGGCTGTGATCCAAGAGGGCCTCAGGTACCTGGGCTTCACCTATTTTGCTGTTTCTCTATCTGCATGCCCCAGGCCATGTCATAGCCTAAATCTGGCTACTCTAACTCTAGGTATTTTGTCTGCATTCTTGTCAGTAGCAAGGAGGAAGGGTTGAAAGAAAATAGGGTCATGAGAATATACTGGAGGTGTTCTGAGAAAGCTTTCTAGAAGCTACCTCACAATATTTTTCCCTGCAATCTTTTGGTCCAGAAGTTAGTCCTGTGGCTACACCTAACTTCAGAGGATGCTAGGAAATATGGTATTTATCCTGGGTAGCCATGTACTCAGCTAATAATGTAGAAAAAGGAAGAATGGATTGCTATATCTACTAGATATATTTCCAGATAAGGAAATTAAGGTTTAGAGCATCAAGGTAACCTGCCTATAGGGACACAGCTATCAAGTGCCTAAGATTTCAATTGATTCAAGTTCCAGTGGTCTTAACAACAAGACTTTCTCTTCAACATTACTTATATATCCTAGTTAAGATTTCCCCGAAAATATAGCCAAGGACAAAGACTTGGGTGAGAATATTTGGAAGGGATTCATAGGGTGACCAACCATTCTGGTTGGTCTACAGCTGAAGGGTTTCCTGGGATGCAGGACTTTCAGTTTTAAAGGTGAGACTCTTGTCTAGGGAAGGGAAACAGACAAGGGAAAAAAGCCAACATGAGGGTGAATCATGAAGCAACGGGGCTCCATTTCATCAGGGCCTCTGAGATGCATGCAGAATTCCCTTCCGAACGTTCACCTGCAAGACAGGTGCCTGCAGCACGCATCCGGGAGCTCCTTTCCTCATTAGATGAGAGCTGGGCCCAGAGGCAGTAACTCCAGAGGCACTTCTGGGCTGGGCCTGCCTGTACCATGAGCTAGCCTGTAGTGAGTCAAAGAAAGCTCTTGGGCAATGTTTAGAGAGACATATTTTAGCAGTTGATGAGGGAGGGGCCTTAGCAGTATCAGGTGAGGGGGAATGCTCTACCAAGGTGAGGGCTCTGATTGCAGGTGAGTTGAGAGGATAAGACGGGTGCTAAGGGAGTCGGCTACATCCTATGTGTTGTCTTAAGAGCATTGAGAGCTCAGATATTATCCATAGGACAGTGGTTTTTTTAACTGAACTCCTTTCATTCCTTAGGGATTCTAGGAGCTATTTCAGGATGAGGCCTGCTGTGTGTGTGTGTGTGTGTGTGTGTGTGTGTGTGTGTGTGTGTGTGTGTCTGTTGCAGGGATACTTTAGTACTTTGCTTCTCTTCTTAAGCCAGAGCAGTTCTAATTTTATCTCTTTCACATTCTGCATTGTAACTTTCACTCAAAGAAGAAATTCCATAGTGTAAAATGTTTGCAAAGCACTGTATTGGGTAATGGAGAGTCACTGCAGCCTGGAGAATGAGTAGGAACAGCAGGCCTATAGGCAAAGAAAACAACCTCGATGGTGCGACCACCACCCACAAGGGGTGA
>NW_006775143.1:3753963-3754269 GCF_000442215.2 Lipotes vexillifer | reverse complement strand
GGGAAAGAGAACGGACTAGGTGACCAGTTGGATTCGGATGGTAAAGAAGAGATTGAGGAGTCTCCACCTACTGCAGATTTTTTATTCGGCTAGCTGAGGATCAGAATGGGGCCACTTACTGAGAAAGGATACACAGTGGAAGGAGCTGACTTGGGGGGATAATGATTCATCCATTTAATGAGTAATGACCAGCACCTGAGGCCCTTTGTTCTCTAATATGAGAGAGTCTGCGGTTGGGGAAGTCACTGACAATTTAGAGAAGATCCCAGGCCTCTGCCTCCTCTTGGGCCGCCCCCCCCCCCCCCC
>NW_006775143.1:3752794-3753826 GCF_000442215.2 Lipotes vexillifer | reverse complement strand
CCCCCCCCCCCCCCCCCCCCGAATAGGGAGAATCATCCAGGCAGAGTATCCTTTGTCCCCAGGGCCCATGGAGAAAGGAATTCAGTTCTTCCTTCTCGGAATAAACTAATCAAGGTGTGTTGCCCAGAGCCTCACTTCTCCATCCCTTGAAGGAGCACTGAGCACTGAATTCACTAATGGTCCTCAGGAGATAATGTCACATGGAGTCAAAGTGCTCTTCATTAATTCATTCGTATGTGGGACATCAATGGAAAAGCTTTGCTGACAAAACTACTTGAAAAAGAACAGTAAGTTGGAAATGGCATAGCTTCTAGCCTTGATGAGCTCTTTGCGGGGGCTTCCTAGCCATTTGGTCATTTGAGACTTACTGTGTCTTACTGATGGTAACACATACTGATAAAATGAGTAAAAATCAAACAACAACAACACTAAAAAAAATCCATCATGCAATAACAAATAGAATAAAGTCAATAATCTTTAAAGCCTACTTGGAAACTGTTAGATATGAAAGGAAAAACGAATGGATTTCTCAAAATCTGGATCTCAGTCATATATGTATGTATGTGTTGTATGTATGTATGTTTTCATTTTGATTTTTTAAGGTATAACATGAGACAGCAAAGAACTTTTGAGATTACTACTTTAGGGATATGCTTCCATTCTTTTAAAGCCATTCCTGCCTCAGAATTCACCCTTATCCTCTTTTTTTTTAATCACGGGTGTTTTGGGGGGAAATTTGAAGTATAAAAGTATCTGAAAATACTTTAAAAGTATGTGTGTGTTAAGAGAATAATAAATATTTATGATTATAATAATGATTTATTCTAACTCATATCAACTGGCTACACAAGCAAAGCCTGCCAACCAAGCATCTCTGCAGCCCAAACTATCTTTCCCTTGATTAGACATAGGCCTCCAGGAACTTAGTTGCAGGGCTGCTGTTCATGAAAAGAGTGCTGAAACTCTAGGGCTATTTAGTGCCCAGTTGAGGGGATGGAGGCTGTCATACCTGAGTTACCCTATACTCTTTCC
>NW_006775143.1:3742131-3752464 GCF_000442215.2 Lipotes vexillifer | reverse complement strand
ACTCTTTCCAGACCAAGTGATTTAATGCTTGTCAGTGACAAAATCCTTTATTTAAATGAGACCTTTTATGAAAATTCTACATATAAAATTAATAAGAACAACTCTGCTGAAATGGATTTGAAGACCCTGCAGCCCATCTCTCGTAGATTATTTCTCACCACATTTTGGCAGCTTCTAGAATTTCGCAGAACCTAGTGTGCGAATAAATGATGTAGACAATTCCCACTTGTAAGTGCCCATGGGAAACTTGCCTTAGTCAGACTTTCTGGGTTTGAATCCCGGCTCTTCCAAGCTCAAACTTTCACTATCTCTGTGACTTTGGAAGACATTACTTAACTTCCCTGTGCCTCAGTTTCTTCACCTCCTAAGTGAATAACATTTTGTTTACTAAAAACTGGGTTGCTGTGGGAATGATACAATGTAAGACACGTGAAAGAACCTAGAAGGATGCCTGTCACATAGTACTCACCCAGCCAATATTATGTGTCATTGTTTTGATTATTCCTATAGCTCAAAATTAAGTCATTAGTTATACAAGTTAGTCCAATAAATCAATCCATGCTTATGTGCTCATCCTTCCTGGGATAGAAATAATAAAAATAACAATAATGAGAAAAACATCAACAACCACGAAACACACCAGTAATCACAGGAGTTGCTTTGCAATGATCACTCTGTTTAGCCACTGTTTTAATATGTAGTCCTACAAGGTAAATACCTCTTAGACCCATTTTACAGATGAGAAAATCAAGATTCTAAAAGATTAAGCCACTTGCCCACTGCCAGAGAGCTAATATGTGCCATAGCCAGGGTACACAGCTTAGAATTGTTTAATTCAAAAGCCCAAGCTCAGGACTTCCCTGGTGGTCCAGTGGGTAAGACTCCATGCTTCCACTGCAGAGGGCACAGGTTTGAGCCCTGGTCGGGGAACTAAGATCCCACATGCTGTGCAGTGTGGCCAAAATTTAAAAATAAAAATAATCTTAAAAAATAAAAATACTTAAAAACAAAACAAAAAAGCCCAAGCTCTTCACTTTTCCACCAATGGCCCCATGGCCTCCCTATTTTTTTTTTCTCAAAGAACTTTTCAAGAGATGGTTCTAAGGATGAAGGTTTCAGATCCTGGTGCCTACACGCATGGATGGTGCTCAGGAATAAGTAGCACCTTCCTTGCTGATGTCCTATAAACTCTTAACGCACGGGGATGGCAGTAGTTATATAACCAAGGGCTCCAGGTCCTTCTTTTTCACTGTTAAAAGAAAGTGGCCTCATGGTTGTCACATATGAAATCCTAACTCATGAAAATGCTCCTCCACTTTCTACATCCTAGATACGCGTTGTTTTAAATTTGCTTTGTAGATCTAGCATTCCCTTTCCTCAGACACTGAAAGACGAGACAGTATAATGGTGGATTTTGTTGTCAGACTGGGGTTTGAAGTAATGCCTTGGCTACGTCCTACCCCTGTGATATTTGCAAGTCTTTTCTGTTCTCTGAGATTCAACGTTTTCCTTTATAAGGTAATTAATTTTATCCACAGAGTGGTTATGAGGCTAAATGTAATAGAAAGCTCTCGGCCCCATGCCTGGAGTCCTCAGTATACAGGAGCTATTACTGTAATTATTAAGTTCAACATCCCCATCAGTTTCAGGAATCTGTTTCCAGCCACATTTCACCCAAATGTGAGTTTCTTTCCCAGGAGTCTGTGTGCTCTGCATGGTTGAGAAGGCGCCGGGCTATTCTCTCTGCTCCCTTGATAAAGGCACTTTCACCATCAAATGGCTCCACTGAATCAACCCAACATTTTCCCCTCCCCTGCTCCCTCCCTGCTAACTACATTTTGGCATTTCTTCAAGGGGCTTTCTGTAATGAGCAGGTTCCCAGAGAAAGCTGTTTCCTGAAAGGCTTATAGCATTTAAAAGAAAACAAGTTTAGGGTCTCAGAATTCTTACTTTTGAAGAAAGAAAGAAAGAAGCTTAATCTGCAGGCCTGGCAGCTATAGCAGGAGCCTCAGGCTTTCCCGATCACAACCCTAAAGAACCACCAACTCATCATGCATGCTATTTCCCAGCTCCTTTTGTAACTTCATTCTGCTTGCCTGTTTGCCTGGGGAGGGTTTGGTGGGAAACCCAGCCTCTCCCCTAGTTCTTTGTTCCTCAGATTAAGGCTGAGTACTGTTGCCATCCCTATCAGATAAGCATAAATAAGCCCTTTCCTTACAGCAGCATGAAATACAGCTGTGTGGGTGTGCGCACTCCTTCTCAGACAGGCGATGTTGTGGCAGAAAGTACATGAGTAAGAGCCAGACCAATGTGATATTGTCGATCGCCCACCAGCTGTGGCACCTTGAACAAATCACTGATTCTCTCTGAACCTCCATTGTCTTTCTTAGTTAAACTGGAATCACTGTGTCTACTTTGCTTGTGTTGTGAAGACTGTGTAGGCAATGCACATTTAGGTCTGGAATATTCTATGTGCTTAACAAATGTCGATTCATTTACAAAGTATGCATTCATTCATTCGATGGAATATTTTCTGAGCTCTTTCTGTGTCTCATACAGTACTAGGCATTGTAAATAAAGAAGTCTGACACAGTATCCCTGTTTTCATGGTGCTTACAGACTGGGGAACCATGCTTTGTACCATTGGTAAGGAAAGGTGGGGATAAATGACCAGTATGATATAGTTCATCATAAAACCATTGAGTCTGTCATACAGAGTGAAGTAAGTCAGAAAGAGAAAAACAAATACCATATGCTAACACATATATATGGAATCTAAGAAAAAAAAAAATGTCTTGGAGAACCTAGGGGTAAGATGGGAATAAAGACACAGACGTACTAGAGTATGGACCTGAGGATATGGGGAGGGGGAAGGGTAAGCTGTGACAAAGTGAGAGTGGCATGGACATATATACACCACCAAATGTAAAACAGATAGCTAGTGGGAAGCAGCCACATAGCACAGGGAGATCAGCTAGGTGGTTTGTGACCACCTAGAGGGTGGGATAGGGAGGGTGGGAGGGAGGGAGACGCAAGAGGGAAGAGATATGGGAACATATGTATATGTATAACTGATTCACTTTGTTATAGAGCAGAAACTAACACACCATTGTAAAGCAGTTATACTCCAATAAAGATGTTAAAAAAAAAAACCATTGGGGGCTTCCCTGGTGGCGCAGGGGTTGAGAGTCCGCCTGCAGATGCAGGGGACACGGGTTCGTGCCCCAGTCCGGGAGGATCCCACATGCCGCGGAGCGGCTGGGCCCGTGAGCCATGGCTGCTGAGCCTGCGTGTCCGGAGCCTGGCCACAACAGTGAGAGGCCCGCATACCACAACAAAACAAACAAACAAACAAACAAACAAAAAAACCCATTGAATATTAAAGTTGTATGAGGACTTAGAAACCAAATAATCTTTTTATAAATGAGAGCAAATGGCATAGCCGAGAAGAAAAGTGATCTATTTAAAATCACATGGAAAGCCACTGAGAAAGCTGGAACTTCATGCATAGTTAGGTACTTTTCCTTTTCTCTGCTCTCAAGAAGGCTATAGTTTCACTGGCGTGTAAAATGATTTGCAAAGAGAACGTGTGAGTATGTATTATTTTGTTAAAAAATATACTTGGAAGGAGCTCTGCAGTTGGGAAGGTATTTAGGGAAGACTATACGAGAGGAGGTCGCATCTAGATCTTGGGTGAGAAGAGATCATGAGATCTTGAGTTGAGGGAGAACATTCTGGACACAAAGAAATGCATTTTAGGTTTAAGAACCTAAAATCAGCTCTTTTGTTTTTCTTTGTTTTTGGTTTTACAAACTCTTAATCTAAAGAGTCTTTTCTCTTGGAAGCAGCTCTGTTCAATGCAGATATTAGGCTTAGCGGGTGATAAATTACAAATAAACAAGCATTATACACATAGATTTATGTTTCCATGACTCTGGATTATAAAAACACTACCCCACAGGAAGATTATACTACGTCTCTGATCTTTTTCTGAGGGGCATTGGAGATTAAGTTTACTCCAGCCTCACCATGAATATCTCATTAAAGAGTCATTAACAAAATAGCTTTTCTATCTCTAAAATCTATGAGTTGGAAAGTAGTTATACCTTTTTTCTTTTTCTTTTTCCAGTGGGACCTCACACAGACTTTTCTATAGAAAACTTTTTGTGCTTCCAGAAAGCATCACTTGCCAAAAAGAATATTATTTACTCAGTCTAAATCTATTGGAAGGAGGCTGAAGTCAACAATCAACATGACACATAGGTATTTGGGCTATAAGGAAAAACCATAAACATTAGGAGAATTAACTTAGATACAAGAATATGTACCTAGTTTCATTCTAACCCCAGGACTTGGGCAGGGGATTCCATCAAGTGTAATTATATCCTGCGGGATTTGTATAATGCTCATTTTCTTGGAAACTGGAGTCCAAATTTTTTTTGATATGGTAAGAGCTCTTGGAAGCTTATCCCTGCTTGTGAAATGGGCAAATTGGCTCTCTTTTGGAAAGCTCCGTGTCCAGGTGGACTGGGCCAAGATGTCTTGGGCATCTGAAATGCCTTATGGAGTTGGTTTGTAAGGGCAACTCTCCAGCTTCAGCTGGTTCTAGCAGCTGCTTTCCACTGCATGGTGAAAATGGTGTATTGGAACTGTCCTAGGTTGGAGCTCTCACAGCTTTCCACTCAAATGCTGAAACAGCTTTTGACAGGTTGCTTAGCTGGGTGGGGGCCACCCCTTAGGACTAGGTGAGTGTAGGTTTTTTACAGCCTAGAGATAAGGCAAGAGGATTTTCATAGTTCAGAACCTTTTCTCCCCCTTCTTGCCAAAGACAATCCAGGTGAAAAAGGCAACAGGGTGTGGTGGACTTGGGGTTGACGGTGGGCTCTATCCTTTATTCACTGAACTCTTGGAGAAGTTACTTGATCCTTTTCAGCTTTGGCCTCATCTGTAAAATAGAGACACTGACATCTAATTTATGGGGTTGTTATAATGCTCGAATGAAAGATGACAAGTAAAGCACCTGACAACACAACACTTAACACAACATTTTAAATCAACTATACTCCTATAGAATTTTTTAAATAAATAAATAAATGTCAGAAAAAAATGGCAGTGATTTAAAAAAAAAGCATCAGGTTGTAAAAGAATTTGGGGGGATTTTAAAGGATGAGTGATCTAAGAAGTGGACACACTGAGACTCAGAAAGATTCCCATTGGAATGAAACAATAGAGTTTTGAATTTGAGCCCAGGTTTTCCACGCCTGTTCCCTTTCATCAGGGTACCCTCATTTCATCATTGTACCCAGCAGCGATCGACTGAGTGAACTCACACCAAACACATCTGCCGGTGACTAAAGTCTAAAGCCAAACAGCAATTTACTCATTTATACACAGAAGGAACTATGATTACGAATGGGCTTGAGTGCTCCTTATCCCTGGCCAGCTGATTCCTTCCCTTGTGCATAGACATGTTTACAAGGGGAGCCAACCTCTACTAGGCAGAGGGTGATTAGAAGATACAGAGTGGGGCTTCCCTGGTGGCGCAGTGGTTGAGAGTCCACCTGCCGATACAGGGGACGCGGTTTCGTGCCCCGGTCCGGGAAGATCCCACATGCCGCAGAGCGGCTGGGCCCATGAGCCACAGCCGCTGAGCCTGCGCTCTGCAACAGGAGAGGCCACAACAGTGAGAGGCCCGCGTACCACACACAAAAAAATACAGAGTGAAAAATGGGTCAACTCAAGGCTCTTATTGGCTAACGGGAAAGAGACATGACTTGGTTGACCTTATCCAAGGTAGGGATAAAACTACCAAGCACCTGGTATGTTTATATTAACAGGACAATGTCTATCTTGAAACAGTTTTTCTCCCTCCCTCCCTCTTTTTTTTTTTTTGCGGTACGCGGGCCTCTCACTTCTGTGGCCTCTCCCGTTGAGGAGCACAGGCTCGGGACGCGCAGGCTCAGCGGCCATGGCTGACGGGCCCAGCCGCTCCGCGGCATGTGGGATCTTCTCAGACCGGGGCACGAACCCATGTCCCCTGCATCGACAGGCAGATTCTCAACCACTGCGCCACCAGGGAAGCTCGTCCCTCCCTTCTTTTCTTCTGCTCCTAGCATGTTTCATGAGCAGAATAGGTGGGGTACAACCAGAAAATGACTGTCTTTTTTCTCATAGCTACACCTGTGGACGCCACCTGGCCTCTTCTTTCCCTGACCCTTTGGATAAAAATCTCTGGCAGACCAACAGCTGATCTGCTCACTCTTAAAGAAAAGGTGCCTTCTATCCATTCCAAATCACAACATAATTTTGTTTCAGTAATCAAAATATCCAGTTTCCTTCATCAGTCAGAATGCTGAACTTCATTAAAATCTAAGTTTTCCCCCACTTCTTAGCTCAGAAAGCCCACAACAGGTAAGGGGTATAAGTGTGGGTATTTTTTTTAACTTTCTATTTTATATTGGAGTATAGCCAATTAACAATGTTTTGATAGTTTCAGGTGCACAGCAAAGCGACTCAGCGATACACATACATGTATCCATTCTCCCCCAGACTTCCCTTCCATCTAGGCCACTACGTAACATTGAGCAGAGTTCCCTGTGCTGTAACAGTAGGTCCTTGTTGGTTATCGGTTTTAAATATATCACTGTGTACGTGTCAGTCTCAAACTCCCTAACTATCCCTTCCCTCCACCCTTCCCCCCACCCTCTGGTAACCATAAGTTCGTTCTCTAAGTCTGTGAGTCTGTTTCTGTTTTGTAAATATGTTCATTTGTATCATTTCTTTTTAGATTCTGCGTGTAAGTCATATCATAGATATTTCTCTTTCTCTGACTTAATTCACTCAGTATGAGAATCTCTGGGTCCATCCATGTTGCTGCAAATGGCATTATTTCATTCTTTTTTATGGCTGAGTAATATTGCATTGTATATATGTACCACATCTTCTTTATCCATTCATCTGTTGATGGACATTTAGGTTGCTTCCATGTCTTGGCTATTGTAATGTTCATTATAGTGCTGCAATGAACATTGGGGTGCATGTATCCTTTTGGACCATGTTTTTCTCTGGATATATGCCCAGGTGTGGAATTGCAGGGTCATATGGTAGCTCTATTTTTAGTTTTTTAAGGAACCTCCATACTGTTCTCCATAGCGGCTGTACTAATTTACATTCTCACCAACAGTGTAGGAGGGTTCCCTTCTCTACACACAGTCTCCAGCATTTATTGCTTGTGGATTTTTTGATGCTAGCCATTCTGACTCATGTGAGGTGAAAGCAGACACTATAAAACTCCTAGAGGAAAACATAGGCAGAATATTCTCTGACATAAATTGCAGCAATATCTTTTTTGATCTGTCTCCCAGAGTAATGGAAGTGTGGGTATTCTTTGATTAGTTGTTTTAAATCTTTTTCTCCACCTTATGCTTTTAATTCTCCTTCTCATTTGTAGAAAATTCTGTTTCTGATTCCTTCAGGAGCAAAACTGAGTCAAGGATGGAGAGGTGAGCTGGGCAGGAAAAGGTTTTGAGACTAGCATTGCTGTGAGCTGGCATCAGTGTTTTATGGCCTTGGAAATTGTTTAAAAGTGACTCTGTTATGGAGCATTCTGTGCGTAGCTGGAGACCTTTTCGCCTCTGTCTCTTTTCTGGGGATTTCTCTCTTCCATGAATGACATGGATGAATGTATCTCCTCTAGCTAGTCACTTAGGAGGCCACCACCCTCTACACAATCTTTGCTGAATTTGCATCATCCCTCCTGGCATCTCTTTCAAACAAAGCCTGTTCAAATGCCCCCTGACTGGCTCATTTTCCCCCTTTCTTGGACCGATGATGAGTCAGTGTACAGTGACTCCCCAACCTGTTCTATTTGGCTCTACAGGCTTCTTCAGCCAACCTCCTCCTCTTTAAAATTCTCAGGCATGTCAAACTGATCAGTCACCCGCCCTCTGGCTGTTCCCAAACTCCATAGAAAATGTGTAGGCTCTGTGGTCTTAAAATTCAGTTAGCTTGAGGTGAAGGGATAATCATCCCTGTCTTGGGATGCGCTTGAAAGTAGGGTTCACGGTATGCTTCAGTGACAATCCATCTCTAAAGCCCAACTTAAATCATTTATTCCTTTAGGATAGATTGTAAGCCACCTCCTTTCCCAGTCCTGCATAGATGGGCAAGCATCTTACGTTGAAATCGCCGAGTCTTTGACACTCATTATTTTGGGGACCTAGATGAAAATGAGGCAGAATCGCATTAAAACATCCTGTTACCTTTCCTTCCTTTTCTCCTTCCAATTTTTATCATTTAATCTTCTGAAAATATTACATACACTTCAGTTATAGGATATGTATTCTGTTAGATGTTGGGGAAATAAAAAGTAAACACAACAAACAAATAAATATAGTATTATAATCAGTGTCATAAGTAACATTATGAAAGAAAATGTGGGGTTCTGTGGGAAGACAAAGAAGGTACATCTAACTCTGGTCTGTAGTTCTAGATAAGGCCTTAACTACATTCCAGTAGGAGGCCTTGTCTGAGCTGAGACCTGAAAAACTAATAGAAGTTGTTACGGCCAAAGACTTGGGATGGGGGAAGCATTGGGAGACATGGAAGAATGGGGAACAGGTGCACAGGCTGGAAGGAAGGCAGAAGATGGTGCCTTCCAGACACTAAAAGAAATCCAGTTTGGCTGAAACATTTTCTGAGAGAGAGGAGGTGGAATGCAAGATGAGGTTAGAAGGGAAATTGCAGCCAGATCATAAAACCATTCGAGGGGTACAAATGGAAACATCTGTGCTTTTGAGGAAGTGAATCTATTTACACAGTGTGTACTATGTGAGGTGGGTTTGGTCATATTCCATTTCAGAGGATCTAGCACATTTCTCTTGATTTTACTTGGAGCTTCCGGACCCTTCTCAGTCATATTTCTCACAGACCGTCTCATTCTTTCATCATTTCGGCAAGCATACATTGAGTCTCAACTCTGAGCCAAGTCCTAGACAGGACCCTAGGAATTCATATATGAATGAGATGTATTCTGTCCATCAAGTCTTGTGAGAGACAGAGAAGGAAATTAATGGTGGTGACTTTGAGCTCTATAATAGGGGATCTACTATGTATTCTAAATTCTACAGTAGATGTTTTCCGTTGGGGAATAGAGGAGGCGAGTGGGAGAACACGGAAGAAGAAAAATGAAGGCAACTTGGAGGCAGGTGAGAGTGGTAAACAGATACTTCTAAGAGTAAGTGATCTGCCTGAGCCAAGGACTGAGAGGTGTGGTGTTAACCAGGTGAGTGATGGGCTCAGAGGAGCCCTAGAGGCAGAGGGAACATCTGTGAAGAGTCAGGAAGCACACGAAGGTGTGATGGATTCAGGAAAGTGTAAGTTTCCCAGATCGGCTGGAAGACGGCGTGTGTGTACATGGGAGTTGCAAGAGATGTGGCTGGAAAGATAAATATGGGCCGGATCAGGAAATCCTTGTGTGCCTTATTAAATGTGTCAGTTGCCTTAGTTTAATTCTGAAAAAGTGATATCATCTCTGAGTCTTGGGAGCATCTTTCTATGTCTGTTCTGAAATAGCAGCCCTTAGTTATTGCTACACGAATGAGGAGTCTGGCTCTAGGATTCACAGGAGAATACCAAATTTAAAACTGCTTGGCAATCATTTTCTGAGGTTGTCTTGTAGAGGAAATCAGTAGTAAAATGAATAGTTGGTAACATAACTCATTCACCAACTCAAGAGGCAGTTCATAGAACTTGGAGTTAAGTGTCCTGGAAAAGTGTGAGGCTCATGAAGACAGGCTGAAACCAGTCTGTCTGAAATGATGCTGAGTTGCTCATGTTCTACACCAGGAGAATCCAGGAGCCCAAGTCATCCTGCAAGAGGCTGGAGTTCTGAGATGCAAATACAGTGGGTTAATTATTGTCTAAAGCTCAGTGTTCTCCAAACATTCTAACTTGGCTCCTTGTTGCTACAGTGGAAGCTTTGCAATTAGAAGATTTTTGGGTTTTGTTGTTGATACCCACTCTCTCTTCTTCCCCTGCTTAGCAACTCCTTGGATAACAGAGCATTACCTGCTGCCCTGAAGGGCAGGGACCCAGTTGAGCTGATTCTGATTTTTTTAACGGTTAAAAGTTGTTTTAGGGCTTCCCTGGTGGTGCAGTGGTTGAGAGTCTGCCTGCCAGTGCAGGGGACACAGGTTCGTGCCCCGGTCCGGGAAGATCCCACATGCCTCGGAGCGGCTGGGCCCGTGAGCCGTGGCCGCTGAGCCTGTGCGTCTGGAGCCTGTGCTCCGCAATGGGAGAGGCCACAACAGTGAGAGGCCCGCGTACCGCAAAA
>NW_006775143.1:3725013-3742108 GCF_000442215.2 Lipotes vexillifer | reverse complement strand
GTCTCGTGTGTGTGTGTGTGTGTGTGTGTGTGTGTGTGTGTGTGTGTTTGAAAAATGTGGTCTGTGAGTCTGGAGCACACCAGGATGTGGGAGACTCAAAGGTTACTATTTAATTTTTTTCAATTTTTAAAATTTATTTATTTATTTTCTCATTTTTACTGGCGTATAATTGATTTACAATGGTGTGTTAGTTTCAGGTGTACAGCAAAGTAAATCAGTTATACATATATCCACTCTTTTTTAGATTCTTTTCCCATATAGGCCATTACAGTGTACTGAGTAGAGTTCCCTGTGCTATACAGTAGGGCCTTATTAATTATCTATTTTATATATATATATATACATATATATATATATATATATATATATAAAATAGCGTGTATATGTCAATCCCAATCTCCAAATTTCTACCTTCTCCCCCCACCCCCGTTTTCCCTCCTGGTAACCATAAGTTTGTTCTATATCTGTGACTCTATTTCTGTTTTGTAAGTAAGTTCATTTGTACCATTTTTCAGAAGTTATTGTTTAATATTATGTAGAAAACATTTGTGCAGAGCCAAGGAGGAAAAACAGTTCTCTAATAAAAAGACCATGAGACTGAAGAGGGGCTCCTGAGAAGTAAAAGTTGATGGAAAGATGAGCCTCTTGTTCTGGAGGTGTCACCACATCTTCCTACCGGGGGGAAACCACAGTGCATGTAGCTCGCCTCCCACTTGCCGTCTGTTGATTCCCTCGTAATAGCAGCCTTGTTCCATCTGTGAAAGGGGTCGGGCTTTGCAGTTAAACCTCATGTTGTGGTTTGATGCCCCTCTGACTCGTGGGGGCAAGAGGGAGGCAACCCTTCAGCCTGGGATCAGGTGAGCCCTCACTCACACCCCACATTAGCGTCTCAGTTCTGGAGGTCAGACGTCCAATGCAGGCCTCCCTGGGTGAAAATCAAGGTGTTGGCAGGGCTGTATTCCTTCTGGAGGTTCTAGGGGAGAATATGATTCTTGCCTTTTCCAGCTTAGAGGCGTCCTGCACTCCTTGTCTCATGGTATCTTCCTGCATCTTCAAAACCAACAACATCTGATCCCTCCAGGACTTGCTTTTATAGTCACTGATTCTGATTTTTAATAGCAATATACTTTAGTGTACATATGTGTGTGTGGATAGATATGGATAGCTAGCTAACTAGCTAGAGATGTTTGCATGGTACCCATGGAGGGTGGGGCGGGACAATTGTATCTGTCTCCTTTCAACTATGTATAAGAAATGTAGAGCAGGAATAGAGAAGCAGACCTAGAGAACGGACGGTGTACACTGGGCGGGGGAGGGGGGATTAATTAGGAGATTAGGATTGACGTATATACACTACCATGTGTAAAGTGGATAGCTAGTTGGAACCTGCTGTATAGCGCAGGGAGCTCAGCTCGGTGCTCTGGGGTGAACTAGAGGGGTGGGATGGGGTGGGTGGGAGGGAGGTCCAAGAGGGAGGGTGTATATGTGTACATATGGCTGATTCACTTCACTGTACGGCAGAAACTAACACAACATTGTAGAGCAACTATACCCCAATAAAAAAAAAAGAAAAAAAAGAAATGTAGGGTCCCTGCCCTTCAGGGCAGCAGTAAAGAAATCATTTGACTGTCATTGATGTTTGTTTATTTTGTTAAATTCCTATTTCATCTTTTCATTTTTCTAAACTACAGTTTATAGCTTACTGTGACTATCTAGAGTAGATTATATTCTGGACATCAAGATCTAAACTTTCCACAAAGTCAGCTTTCTCCTGGCATGGAACAAAATTGAGCTCTTATTTTCATGACTCAACCATGACATGAAGCATTGGTCCTATCATCTGATCAATTTTGGAGGCTCAGTCTTGTCCTTAAAGTGTATTAAGACAACCATGATCCATGTTGCCCACATCTGATGAGAACCCACTCACCTTTTTCCCAACCTGAGTCGTGAACCTTTCACCTCTCTTCACCTTACAGCTTTCCAACCTGTATCTGGATTCACTGGATTCTTTTCTCTTGCACAATCCCTGAAGCCTAAATCGACAAAGCTACCATGTGTTGGTTTCTGATTTCCTTTTTCAATGACACTCCACACTGTCCTAAGGAATAAGTGAGATAATGCATGTAAAAAACTTAGCACATGCTAAGCACTCAATACATAGAAGAATAAAATTTGCTATTTTATTAAGTGTCACTAGCCTTAGAATGGATTTTAGTAACGTACGGGTCTCGCTTAAACCCTATGCAAGACTATTTATGACTGGAAATCCCTTCAGTGGAGTTCTAAATTAGATGTCTATTTCCTTACCCCCACCCTCCTCCTTACCCCACCCACCCATCTCAGTGGGTCACTGGGATGCAAAGGCCAGCTAACCTCTTCCCAGTTAGAGTGTCCTTCAAGATGCCTGAGTTTAAATCCAGTTTCTGCTGCTTACTAGCTGTGTGAACCCAGGTAAGTTACTTCTCTGTGTCTTAGTTTACTCCTCTGTAGAGAGAGGATCCCATAGTGCTTGTCTCTTAAGGTTCCTGCAAGGGTTAATTGGGCTAAAATGTCCAAAGCAACTTGCAAACTGTCTGGCCCAAGCAATTACCATATGAGGGAATATTACTACTACAGTGAATCTCCCTGAATTTAGTCCAGAGCTCATCTGAAATTCCCCAAGAAAGGAAAAAAATCACACAATGACTTCATGAAAGGAAAAAAATAATCTGCAGAGCTGCACATCTACCCACAACGCTGACCAACTCTACGCCATTATGCAAAGAACACTTTATTTTCTCATTGTCTTGAAATAAAATGGGATTTTGACCTTATCTTTGGGAAATAAAATGTTCATTAAAGGGCTGAATTCCCCTCTCCCCCAGACAAAGGCACCATCAGCCCTCAAAGGTGAATTCGAACATCTGCTTTTAGATAAACTTGGAAAGTAACTAATTACTTGTTAAAATAAAATATATCCTGCCAAAAATATTGCAGGGCTGTTTTACCTAGGGTCCCTGATGACATACAAAATGTATGTGAGATGTGGTGGATTTTCTGTAAATGCAGCAGATTTTAATGGTAGTAATGAATTGCCATACAAATGTAAAAGATTAGAATATATTACATTAATCCAAACACAATAATATTAATGTGATTACCTTCATCACCTTCATCTGATACTGAAGGAAGGTCTTCTATCATATTTTGCACCTAGAGATCTCACTTGCACTTAAATGATCCCACAATACAAGTAAGATAAGCAACCTTGATCAATATCAGAGCACCTTTCCGAGGACTTGGGACCTGCATTTACATTTTACAGACAGTTTTCACATTAGGATGGATAATGTAATTTTCTCCTTCCTCCCTCCCTCTCCCCACCCCCTCTCTGATTTGAACCTATACCTGAATAAGATGTGAAAGGATCTGAAATAGTAAAAGCTTCTCCTGAATCAAATTGTTGGCAATTCTCTTTTAGCAAAGTAATAAGGTCCTTATAAACTTGCAAAATTAAATCACAAATATCAAAAAACAATCTGTATGTATTTTAAGACACATTATTTCAAGGATAGAAAACTTTTGTCAGCATGTACACAAAAGGATCCAATTTTAACTTCTGTGACAAAGTAAGTGTGAGATTGTTATCATACCCCAAGGCTAGCGGAACTGGAAATCTTCTCTACAGTGAAGATATCATTAAAATTGTCTTTAAAGCTCAACTACCTAAATGTTTCTGAATTACCTGTAGCGACAGTTGTTTACATTTGACAATGTTGATAATAATAATCCGTATGAGAACAGCATGTAGAGCCTACATGAATTTCTACAAAAGAAATGTCGTGAATTAAGGTCATATCACTGCATTACAAGATCTAAAGAAAGAAATCCATAGATCTCTGTTATGGACTGAAATGTGTCCTCCTCCCCCCAACACCCAGATTCCTATGTTGAAGACTTAACCCTCAAAACGACTATATTTGTAGGGAGGCAGTTAAGGTTAAACAAGGTCATAAGGGTGGGGCCCTAATCCAATAGGACGGATGTCCTTCTGAGAAGAGGACGAGACGCCAGAGATTTCACTCTTTCTCTCTGAAAAGAGAAGACGCCATGTGAAGACACAGTGACAAGGCAGTCATCCACAAGCCAAGAAGAGAAACCTCACTAGAAACCAATTCTAAAAACACCTTAATCTTTGACTTCTAACTTCCAGAATTGTGAGAAGATAAATTTCTGTTAAGTCACTCAGTCTGTGGTGTTTTGTTATGGCAGCCCGAGCAGACAAATGCAATGTTATTCATTAATCATTCCATGATCACTAATTATGCTGTCAAGAATCAGACCATGTGCTAAGGGCTTGGACAGAGATAAACTAGATATGGTCCCTCACATTGGACAGGTCCCTAAAGTTTCTCTAATGCTCAGTGAGAAGACAGACTCACAGAGGGGACAATTTTGCTCAAGATCCCAGAGCTAGTTCATAGCAAAGCTGGGTACAAATTGCATCTCTCTTGATTAACTTTGGCCTGATGTTGGGACGCATGCTCTTTTCAGGGGGATATATGGTAATTTCAGTTAAGACAGGGAGTATTAGGAATGCCATTCTGAAAAATTCAAAGTCCACTAGAGAAAAACTCATTTGAATTAGAGAGTGTTCCTTACAATTTCCTATTTCTGGTTCTTGACCTTGAGCCTCCCGTGTGCACTCAGAGCTTGATCATGTCTTTGTGACTTTGAGCCAAGCAAAGGTTGGTTCCTCTCCATTAACTAGCTGTGGTTTAGCAACAAGGCCTGCTCTCTACTGGGAATAGAATTGGAACCTTTACTTTCCTGTCAGCCGTGGCCCACACTGGATTTCCCTAGAATTTTCTGGAGGCAAGAGGCTACCACAGGAAGAAAACCATAGAATTCAAGTGGAAACCATCCACATTTCCTCACTCTTAGCTCCATCTCTGATGAGCCTCGGTCAGAGACTCAGACCACAAGGCTATGACATAATTCTTGCTTGTGCCAAATCAGAGAGAAAATGATGAGGAGGAAGAGTTTTATTTGAAAAAAAAATAAAGCTTTTTGGAGAATTGTGTTTTTTAAACTTAGGGAAACAAAATTTTGAGACTAAGATCTGTCAAAGTATAACATATATAGGGATGTTAAATCAAAGCAGATAAAGGGAGATGGGTAAGTTACAAGGGTAAAAAAGCTTTAACCCTTGGTGTTTTCTTTGGGCAATGGAAAAAAATTATCTGCATATTACGTTATCATTTGTGTTTTAAGTAAATGCCAGAGGAAAGGAATTGGGTCAAGAGGGAGGCACAGGTATTATATACTGAACCTGACCTAAAGAGTTGGAATGGAACGGTTGCAGATTTAAGAAGAGATGATAAAGTCAGAATGTCTGATCAATTTTGTTTTCTTAAGAGTGGAGACTTGCATGAGACAACGCTGTTGAAGGAAACACACTCCTGGCGCTGTGAATTGCCCATAACCTGCTAATATTACTGATACCCTTGCTCTCCTAGACATTTCCCAGCCTCCCCTAGACATCTCCCAGCCTCCCCTGTGTGGGGGTTTGTCATGTGACTATTTCCGACCAATGGAATGTGAGTGGAAGCAATATAGTCACTTCCAGGGGAGGTGGTTAAGTCTCAAGTGTGCCTCCCCTTGACCCTTCACCCCTGCAGCTGGAAGGGGAGGCTTTGAGTTGGCAGGAACATAGGCTAGAAGGGTTCTGGATACCTAAATCACTGGGGGAGAGCCATAAAGGTGAGCTGCCAGGCCTACATCAGACTCAGAGTAAATAAGAAATAAATTTTCGTAAAAGGAAGCCACAAAGACTTGTAGATTGTTAGTGCAGCTAAGGACGAATACAGGTGTTCTAAATGCCTTCTCCTCATTTTCTTGCATCTACAGCTCTGATCTTGTTCAGATGTCAACCCTACCCCATAAGGCTCAGGGAGGGTGATCCTATCCCTTGCTCTAGAAGAAAATCCTTATTAGTTTCTTCTTGTCCATTCCCTTTGCCAGTGATTGGTTTGGAAGTGGACACGGGACCAGATTGTGAAGCTTTCTGGAGAACTCTTTTCTTGTTTTTAAGAAAAAGCCACTGACTGTGACTTTTTCCTTACTGATTAGAGATGGAGAGTTGGTGGGAGGGGTAATGCAACAAAGCAAACTAAGGGGGTTTGCTTAATAAAGTAGTTTAATTGCTTAGATGAAATGACTAAATACCATTCTTTGGGGCCCTGGAACTGAGGACAAGAGTAGAGGGACAAGATGAGGTCCCAGGAGCACTGTGGTGGGCAGGGGCAGGGACACGCAGAGAAATAGCCTCTCAGGAGGGCAATGGCCTGTGACCTTTTAGAATAGTAATGTCTGACCCCGATTTAGCCGAAAAGAAATATACTCAGAGCAAATAAGCACCCTCCATCCCTGCAAACCTCAAAAGTATGCCAGGTGGGGAACACGGTATAAAATTTGAATGCTAACAAAAATAAAGGAATAGAGAAAGCACTATAGAAAGGGGGAAGAAACTACATGTGTTGCACCAGGCAGACTTAGTTTGAAGTCTTGGCTTTGCCATTTACAGGTTTTGTTTCGTTCAGCAGTTTACATCACCTCTCTGAGCTTCAGAGAAATAGTAGTCTCTGTGCTTCTATTACTAAACATACTCTTTAAATTTTTTTCCTGCATGCTCTGTACCATGTATACTTATACAATCTTAACTAGGATTCAGAAGCTCTGCATCCTGGTATTTACTCTGCAGCAGTTAGGTGTTTGCATAAACTGTTTCAGTTGTAAAATGAGGAAGATGCCATGGTCATACCCATCAGCTTCTCTGGAGGAACACACGTGACACACATCTTGTAAACCCTGTTAAAACAGGCCAAGAGACTATTATTAATATTATTGCACCCATTCAATCTGAGGACCCCTGCTTTGCCTGGTGAATGTGCTCTGACTTATAAACAGCCACTCTTCCCCATTATTTAGACAAAAGGTGACAAAGTCAACCTTAGTTACCAGAAAAATCTGGATCGTTTTCACTTGACCTTGTTTTTGGTCTGGCTTTGGGACCTCAGGAGCTGATAAACATCATTATTGGAAACTCTGAGAATGCCCTGTCACCCACACAGCTCTGCCCTTTCTGGATGTTCAGCGGTCCGCCCACCAGCTGCAAATGGCTGAGGCTTTGGTCAGTGTGGGAGAAGAGAGAGGAAGCTGTTCAGCTAGTCATGACCCAGGCCCTCACGTATGATACAAAACCAGTTAAAGCCCCCTTGTCTGCAACCTGAATCCATGACACAGTGGCCTTGAGGAAGGCAGAATCTCGGCTTCGTTTCACATGGCAGCCCCTATTCCCTTGGAAGGCAAGGGGTTGAGGTCCTTGTTGGTCATAAAAGATGAATAAGGCACACAGGCAAGGGGGGTAATTGCTTCCACTTCACCCCCGCTCCCTCCCCCAGAAATGTTCTCTGGCCAAACCAAATCCAGGGCTCCCAGAAGACCCAGCCTACCCAGAGCCAAGAGCAAGTCCCACCTCCCTGCCGCCACTTACTGTCCCCAAGGGCCTATCCAGAAGATCTGGTCAGTAAGCTTAAAAATAGTTGAGTGTGTGGTGACAAGCTTTGTGGATTTGCTTTGTAAAAATATTCTGAGCAGGGAAATAAACCTTTCAGCAGCTTATTTTTCCACTGCTCTGGGGAGTAACCACTTTCTGCTGCCGTAAGCACTTCAGGTACCTTGAGGGTAGGGGGCAGGGGTGCTGGAGGGAAGGGGCAGAACCCACTCAGGGCATGGATGGGGGTTACTCGGTAAAGGGGAGACGTGTCTTGTCAGAGAAGTAGGTCTAAGAGTGCCAGCAACTCCTAGGATTCAGACAGACATAATCCAGGCAAGGGAACATTTCTACACATGCTGCAAAGAGAAGGAAATTCCAAGCTCCTGAGTTTTGGCATCCAAGGCCCTTCCGAATCTAGCTCTGTGCACCTAGCATGGCCCCTCCCAGACATAATTAAGTCTAACAAACAGAATAGTTAGCAGTTTTCTCATCACATCATGATGCTTCATGTGGCCATACCTTCCCACACTCTGTTCCTTCTGCTAGGAAGGCCCTTTCCAGCCCTGGACCCTCACCACCATCCCCAACTCCCCAGACACCTATTCAGTCATTAAAATCCAGCCAGGAAGTTTGCCTTCTCCTTGAAATTTTTCCTCATTCCCTTCACAGTTAATCACTCTATTTCCTAAGCAACAATTCTGCCATCATTGCATGTATCACATGCTGAGCCGTTCCCTCGCAGGGTTTGTTTTATTCATCTTGATGTTTTTGTAACCTCACACAGGATCTGGCAATAGTAAGTACCGCCAAACAGGTTAATTGAACAAATAAAAGGCTGTAATATTACTGCCAAAGAAGAGACAGAACTGCCGGTTTGCAGGGAGCTTGGGTAAATTCAGGACCCTGGGGGGTTGAGAGTTTATGCCCCCTTCCTTCCAAGTGGACATCTGTCCCAGTAAATCACTCGGTTAGAAGTTGTCACAAATTACACAGTAAAAGACTCTGAGAACTTTTGAGTTAACAGAGAACCTTAGCATCATCTTTTTCCTTTCCAGCATTCCCTTGAGTTAAGATGCAATGATCCTATTTTTACAGGTGAGAAAACAGTTTCCACAGAAGAGGCAGGAGATGGGGAGAGCAGAGCTGGGGCTCAACACAGATTGCCTGTTTCCAAGAATTTTCTCTTTCTACAAATGGCCAAAAACTACTGAAAACAGAAAAAAAAATGTGTGCAAAACTCTTTATGTTAGATGATGATGATGATGATGATGATGATGATTTTCAGAAACTGTAAAACCCAAATAAGATTTTGTTTGTCCGAATTCAAGAAAATCACCGAGGGGCCAGGCAGAGAATAGGATGTGCAGCATCCTAGGGCGGCAGAGACTAGGATGTGTCCCCACCAGGATCCCTAATTCAGAAGAGCTGGACCACCCTCTCCTTGGTACAATGTTGATGCTGATACTGCCATCCATTGAGAACCACTATCAAGATGGGGGCAGTGTGGTCATCAGAGGTCAGGCTCTGGGACCAGGCTGTCCAGGCTCAAATCCATGCTACTCGATCTCCCTGTGCCTCAGTTTCCCCATCTTTAAACTGACGGTTGCAATTAGACCTAACTCACAGAGTTAAGTGATACCATAGAAAACATTAAATAATCAGTAAGTGTCGCTTCTTAGGTGCCGGGTATCACCCTGAAACCATCAGATTCTTTACCTTTTCGTCCTAATATCAACTCATTCAGGTCTTATCATTTCTGTCTTACCTATTAAATACCCGGGGCTCAGAGATTAGGTATTTTTCCCAGTGGGTATTCTGGATTTTGAATCCCAGTCTTTCTGAATTTAAAATTCTATGTATACTGTCTCTGTTTCTCTGAAGCTCCTGGAACCACTGCTCCTTTGAGACTCTGCAAGAGGAAGTCCTATGACTCCAATAATCTATGAGGGTCCAGATGACAGACTGGGATTCCCTGAGCTCTCATCAGCTTTCCAAGTGAGAGGCTGAAAGTTCTGCATGGAGCATGGGTGTATCTTGCATAAATACCCAGAGGCTTGGGAGGTAGAGGGAAAAATATTTGGAGCCGGCAAGTCTAGTCAATTAATATGTGCTTGTGAGTCAATTTTAAAGCTGAAAGACCTTTTGTAAGTACCAAGCGACATTAAATTAGTCTGAGGGCAGATCCTGCCCGCAGAGTAGGAGGTGCCCAAACTGATGCGTGTGTGTGTGTGTGTGTGAGAATTATCTGCTGGCGATACGTAGGTGCTGACCCTCCAGTTGTGAGGGCAGAATTCAGTAAATGGGTGCTCTTGGGGAGTGAGGCAGGAAGAGTCCAAACCTCTCCTTCACACGGTGCAGGCATTTGATCTTGCAGAAAAGGTTCGCCATCAGTCTTGACGGAGTCATACTTGGAAGGTAAAGGTCTGGGCGGGACCACCCATAGGGAACCAGTGTGCCGATGCCTATAGCCTGGTTTGGATCAGGCAAAGCGGGAGAAGTGTGGTTAGTGTTTAGCCAAAGGGTACGGCAGGGCTATAAATGGGAGAAAAATGAACCCTGAGCTCAGAGACGGAAACGATATACAACCTGTCAGGAAGTGGAGTCCAGTGTAGGTCTGGAAAGTGGCTCAGAAAGGAGTGATGAATGGTGTGAGGGCCTGGCGGCTCTGGGAGTGCTGGATGCCTCCTCCACAGTGTAGGGTGAACTGGTCTCTGCAAAGCTCTCCGGAGGGTCCCTTCCCTTTTTGAACCTAAAGTCTTCTGTGCCTTCTCCAGGTGGATCTCATTTTATATCTCAGGAATGTTTCTGTTTTTCCTTCTCTGCGGGGGTGGGAGTGGGGACGGGGGGTAGAGAAGAGTTTCCATGTGGAGGACAGAAGTTTGAGTCCAGGTCCATTCACCAGCTACCTCTCGGCGACTGCGAGCAAAGTCCCTCTTTTCTTTCGAAATCAGTTCCTGATCTGGGAAATGAGGAATAGACTCAAAAGAGTCCCCAAGCTTTCTTCCAGTGTCAACTTTCCATAATTTACAGAACTGGCAGCTCTCTGTTTTTGTGAATTTTCTGCAGAACTCCAGAGTCTTTCTGAGATGTCCTGTCAACCAGTTCAGTAAATTTAGGGATATCTAGTGGGTATCTAGTGGCTGTGTTCAAAAGAACAGCCTTGTTTTTATCTGTTTTAGGGGTTCATTAAATTCTCATAAGACATCCTTTGGGGAGAAAATGATACATACACATTTATTTGTATGTATGGTTTATTTTGTGAGCTTAATTCTTTAAATGAAATTTATGGCAGGGTATAAAGATAACTTTTGCAACATGAATAATGATTGCCTCTGGTTGTTTAGAATATCACCTTTTATTAATAATAATTCCACCTTGTATCTGTGAAGCATGTTAGAGCTTATAAAAGCTAACTGTTTGTGTAATCTTAACTGGTCCTCAAAACCACCTGTGAACTAGGCTTTTTTCTTTTTATTCGTTTTTTAAATTGCTTTTTCAATTATAAAATGAATACAGGTATAGCTGGGTGCCAGGTTAAATATTTAACATTTTTTTTCTTCTGGTGAAAAAAGAGCTACAGGCTACAATGGTCATCCTTGAAAAGATGATTCAGTTTTTAATTTTTTTTAATAGAAGTATGGTTGATTTACGACATTGTGTTAGTTTCTGGTGTACAGCAAAGTGATTCAGTTATGTATATGTATATATGTGTGTGTGTATATATATATATATATATACATATATTATTTTTCATATTCTTTTCCATAATGGTTTATTACAGGATATTGAATATAGTCCCCTGTGCTATACAGTAGGACCTTGTTGTTTCTCTATTTCTATATACAGTAGTTTTTATCTTCTAATTCGAACCCCTGATTTACCCCTCCCCCACCCCCTTTCCCCTTCGGTTACCATAAGTTTGTTTTCTAGTCTGTGAGTCTATTTCTGTTTTGTAAATAAGTTTATTTATATCATTTTTTTAAGATTCCACATATAAGTGATATCATATGATATTTGTCTTTCTCTGTCTGGCTTACTTCACTTAGTATGATCATCTCCAAGTCCATCCATGTTGCTGCAAATGGCATTATTTCATTCTTTTTTATGGTTGAGTAATATTCCATTGTGTATACATATACGCCACCTCTTCTTTATCCATTAAGATGATTCTCTCTTGAGTCAAGAACGTGGCTCCCTTTCCCCAAATGGAAGGAGGGGGGTTTACCACCAGAGGCAACCAGTGCTCTTGTTAGGGGAAGTGAGCTTTGCAAATCTTGTCTCTGCTATGGTGATCCAGATGCTCTCAAAGAGTTCAGGGAAGGAAGGAAATAAGAACTTTTATTCTGGGTATCTAAATAGGGGGGAAAAAAGAGTAGCCCCCACTATCAGCAACTAGAGAAAACCCACATGCAGCAGCGAAGACCCAATGCAGCCAAAAAAGTTAAATAAATGAATAAAGAAAGAAAGAAAGAAAGAAAAGAAAAAGGACCCCTGTTCTAGGCTGGGAAGAAGACTATGCATTACTGGTACACAGTTGACTGAGCCGCTATGTCTGATACGGCACCCCTGGCAGCACTTGCCCTTTGGTTCCAGATGGAGCTGAACAAGCTGAGCTTGGAGATCTCTGGGCCTGAAAACTAAGGACATTATGGCCACAGGCTTGGGGCCAAGGGTGGAAGCCCTGTCCTTAGAAGAAGCACAGTGGTGGCTCATGCAAGGACCTGAATCAGCAGTGGCCCAGTGATATTTTCATGACCTCATAGCAGGGGTCAGCAGACTTTTACCATAAAGGTCCAAATAGTAAATATTTTGGGCTTTGTGGGCCACGTGGTCTCTGTTGGAAAGACTCAGCTCTGCCCTTGTAACATACAACCAGCCATAGGTGATATGTGACAGAATAGGTGTAGCTGTATTACAGGAAAACTTACAGATATAGTTAGTGGGCTGAATTTGGCCTGTGGGCCATGGTGTGATACCCCTGGCTTAGGAATTTCCCAGAAATAGAATTACTGAGTCCAAGTGTACACATTTTTTTCCAGTTGTTTTAGGTGTTATCAAGTCACCCTCTAGAAAAGTTGTATCGAACCCTTACCATCCATGCATTAAGGTACTTGCTTCCTTCCCTGGTCCTCAATTCTTGGTATTTTTATTTTTTAAAAGAACCAAAGAAAATATGTGTACTCTAATTTTGCATATGAAAAGTGTTAAAAAATGTTAACCACCTTTTCTCACCAAAGATCACAAAGCAAGAAATCAGCAAATTTATGACTAGAAGGTGACTTCAAATTAAATCAGTACATTGAACTTGGAGAATCTCTGCAACGTGGGGATGGATTGTGTGTGGGGAGGTACGAACAGCAGAGATAGGGAAAGGCTGAGGGGGGGGGGGTCACATGAATTGCAGTTGAAAATAACTTCTGTCTTCTTCATGATTGAATGAGCACATGGCTGATCAAGGAACTCTCAACACATCTGCTTCAGATTCTTGTTACCCAAGACATTATGTGACTTTTGTGGGCTTGCTTCTTCATGAGAAATGTGCTGGCTTGAATTTATGTCCCCTCCCTTTACTGCATATCTACCCAATAGGAGCCAGGCACCAGAAAGAAGGACACCCATCTTCTAGGGTGGGAGACATATTGGCCCATTTGTTAAAATTCTCTTTTGTTTTCTGATCTGCCAATGACCAGCCATACACTAGCCAGGGAGGTGTGAGGTTAACTGGTAGAGTTCATTCTTTGGGGACACAGATCTGATTTGAGTTTCGGCTCTGCTCTAGAGTGGCTGTGGAGTCTTAGATATGCTCTCGCTGAGCCCATTTCTTCAAATGTAAAATTGAGAAGAGTAAAACCTCCCCCTTAAGGTGTTCGTGAAGAGTCAATAAACACACATAGGTGGAGTGTGTAGTCAAGTGTGAGGTATGATTTGTCCAATCCTAGGGCATTGCTCACAAACCTGCAATGTAACTTAGAGAGCACTGTGTATCTAGGGAGAAGACCTGGGTTGCACTGACTACTTTAGGTGGGCAAGGATTGGCTGGGTTACTGAGGTCTCTCAAATCACATTTCATAAAAAATAACCTGCATGGAGAGAAACTAGGGATTACTAATTAGGGATTAGGTCCATCAATCTAGTTCAGGAGAAGTTGATTTGGTCCCAAAAAACACTTGAAGTACTTACAATACAAGGTCATGTGTTTTAGTCTTAGAATACAGAAATTAATCCTGGTGCTAAGGAGACTCATAACCAGAGAGAGAAATACCATTTTGAACATATTCTGAGAAAGGGTTTAATGGAAAAATCATAGGATGCTACAGAGACAAAGAGAAAAGTACCTAACCTAATGGTTTGAATGGCTGGGATTAGGAAAAACTTCTCAAAGGGGGCACTTAAAAGTTTAAGCCTTATAGAGTGACAATATGGAGTATATGTGAGTGGGTTAGAGTCAATGTGTGATGTGTGTGTGTGTATGAGAGAGAGAGAGAGAGAGAGAGAGAGAGAGAGCGAGAGAGAGAGAATAAAGGCACTCAAGCAAGGGAATTCATGACTGAAGGAATGAAACTGAATGGTACATAATAAGGGAATAGAAGTTTGACGTTGCAAGAGATGTAAGGTAATAGTTGGGGTAATAGCAAAAAAAATGAGGTCGGTTATGAAATACTGGTCAAAGTCTTGAGGTCTTCATTCTTTGGAAGCCATTGAAAGGTGTTATGCAGGACAGTGACGAGATCAGATTCATGTTTCAATGCTTTACAAAGATCCCCTTGGCTTCAGCCTGGAGCATGGATAGAGTGGCTAAACCAGAGGCAGAAATACTAGTTAGGAGGCTTTGCAGTAGTTCGGATGAGAGACGGTGGTGGTTGAACTGGAGAAACATGGTGGGGAAGGGGAAGGAGATCTGTTCAGTCACTATTAACTGGTAAAATTAGCAAGAGTGGGCGTGGCTTTCATGTGGAGGGTGAAAGAGAGTGATGATAACTCCTGAGCTTTTGATTTGAGCTCTGGAGCTTGATGGGACCATTCCTTGAGACTGGAACAGTGGAGGAGGTGGAGATGAAGAGTTTAGAGAGAAGAAGGGAGACTTCAATCAGGGAGTTCTGGGCTGGAAGCAGATGTTCTGGCTTCTGAAATTTTTTTCCACTGTCTATGGGCAAATTGTGATCCTTCCTTAGCTTTAGCTTCTCCAGTTCTATCATGAAGGTACCAGACTCAAGACTGTTTCCCAAACATGCGTCTGTAGCCTCATAATTGTCAGTTCTGATTCAGTAGGTCTGGTGTGTACTCTGGGAATCAATATTTTCAGAAGTTTCCCTGGTGATGTTGCTGTCTGGTTTTGGGGACCTGTGCATCAGGAGAGCCCTGAGGATTCCGAAAGCTCAACAAACTCAGTGCCCTTTTTCCCTAGTCCTTTCTCTGTCCTGCTGACTCTGCAGAGGCAAGCTGGCCTCTGGCCTTCAGTGTGGCTCCACAGTCCCTGCCACTGCGTGCCAGTAACCACAGCTTGTCTCACTCTTGCTTCTGCGCCCTCCCCCACTACCCCCACATAGGGGGAAGAAGCCAAGATGACTGCCTCTCACACATATTGAGGCAACTCCCTGCTGTGTTTTTTTTAAGGACATATGGTTACTCTCCTACTGGGATAATCTGTAAAAAATTGCTTCTGTGGCTCATTGGAATGAAGTGTTGGTTATTTTTTTCCAAGTGTGGCAGTCAATGTGGAAAAAAACCACCAACTTCTTCAAAAATCAATGTTTTGTAGATAGAGCACATTTAGACATTGAGTTTTATTCTTCCAGCTATGCTCAGAGAACACATTGCCTACCCTCAGTGTCTTCACTGATCCCACTTCCTGCTACAGATGAGCTCAGCAGATGCTGCATGTAGACATGAGGAAAAATCATTCAATGCATCTGAAAAATTCACTGGAGATTGGCCATCAATAGAGAGGCTTTAGGTGTTACTTCTCACAACTTGCAAACAACATTAATTGCACTGAGACCTCCAGGTTGGACCAGGAAGTGGTTCCCTTACACCACACATGAGAATTTGGGGCTGGAATGAGACAGTACAGGTCTTTCCCTCACTGCAAGGCTGAGATCAATTGTTGACTCCTAAAACCAAAAGGGATGTGGGAATCTGGTGAGAATCGCGAAGGCGATTATGGAATATGAGAGTTATGTGCAAAGATGAAAGGTAGCAGGCTTTTTTAGCCTGGAGGCACCGTAGAATGGCTTAATTATAACCTCCTCCCATATACAGAGGGTTCTCCAATGAGGTAAGCCCACTACTGAATCCCAGGCTGTTCTGCAGCAGAGACCATATCTTATTTATTTTTTATTCTTTCCATGGTGTCCAGTACAAAGCTCTGAATGAAGTGGTGGCTGAGGAAGCTGATTCAACAAATATATTCCCAGATCTCATTACAGAGTTTAACTTTGGGGTCCTTCAAACCTAGGTTTGAATTCCAGTTACACCAGTTACAAACTGTGTAACTTTGGATAAGACACTTGAACTGCGTGTGTTGAAATTCTCTTACCTATAAAATGAGGTTAAAATACTGGCCATGTAGGGCAGTTTTGAGGATTAAGAGAGAGTATGTGTATCTAAAATACCTACTAGAAAGCCTGGAGAATTGATTAAATGTTTGTTGAGTGAAGGACTACATAAAGCTCTGGAGAGCTTTCAGATCGGCTACAGAAGACAGGTAAGTAGAGTGACTTGAAGTACTGATTTGCTTTGGACAGCGCTAGCTTAAGTAGGTTGAACAGACGTGAGGATAGATACCTGAAGGGACAAGGAGATATCCCTGTAGCCTTGGAAGAACCTTAGCTTCATGGCTTGTGGCCACTTAGTATTGTGGTTGTGCACAAGCAGTGTGTGTGTGTGTGTGTGTGTGTGTGTGTGTGTGTGTGTGTGCGCGAGAGCATGTACCTGCATGTGATGTCTAGTGTCTACTACCTGGATGTATTTTGAGCTTTCTGGAAACTTGGCTGGTACCTAATCCACCTCCGCATTTCCCTCTCTCCTGGAAACTGGAAACACCCTGGGTTTCAATACATGTGAGAGCTACAGTCTGAGAACAGAAAGAAAAACAAACAAACAGAAATTACTCTCTCCCTCCTACTGCTTACATTCTTGTGGCAAAGTCAGATTGTCTCTTGGAAGCCTTCTCCTACTATAGTTGTTATAATGTATTCACCGTACAATTGATTTATTTAAAAAGACTAGAACATTACAGATAAAGGTGCAGCTCCTTTTTCCTCTATTATCCTCCTCCCTACAAGGCAATCACCAGCATGAATTTTGTAGTCCCTATTTTCTATGTTTATTATGGAATGTATCCATAAATGATATATGTAGTTGCTGGGGTTTTTTTTACTTTTTTTTTTTTTTTTTTTTTTTTTTTTTTTGCGGTACGTGGGCATCTCACTGTTGTGGCCTTTCACATTTCAGAGCACAGGCTTCCGGACGCACAGGCTCAGCGGCCATGGCTCACGGGCCCAGCTGCTCCGCGGCATGTGAGATCTTCCCGGACCGGGGCACGAACCCGGGTCC
>NW_006775143.1:3711894-3724836 GCF_000442215.2 Lipotes vexillifer | reverse complement strand
TTTTTTTTTTTTCTTGCGTTATGCGGGCCTCTCACTGTCGTGGCCTCTCCCATTTGCGGAGCACAGGCTCCGGACGCGCAGGCCCAGCGGCCATGGCTCACGGGCCCAGCCGCTCCGCGGCATGTGGGATCCTCCCGAAACGGGGCACGAACCCGCGTCTCCTGCATCGGCAGGCGGACTCTCAAGCACTGCGCCACCAGGGAAGCCCCGCTGGGGTTTTTTTAAAAAAAAACTTTTTACATAGTGATTTCATACAATATTCTTTTTAACAACTTGCTTTCCCCCTTTTTTTCTGCTCAATATTGCATTTTTAAGATCCATTTATATCTTTATATTCAGGTCTCATTCATTCATTTAGTTTTTATTACTGGAGTACATTGTATGAACATACAACCATTTAATTGCTTATTTCCTGTTGAAAGACATAAAGATTGCTTACAATTTTTCTCCATTCCAAACAAACAATGTTGCAGTGAACATCCAGGATACCCTGGTACATGTGAGCAAGCATTTCTCTAAAATAGAATTGCTAAGTCATTGGGTATGCATATTTTAAATGTCATTATCCTCAGCCAATTTCTCTCCAAAGTGACTGTACTAATTTACACTCCCACCAGCAGGGTATGAGAGTTCTGTTTCCCCATTTCTTTACCAACAGTTGGCGTGGACAGACTCTTTAATGCCTGTCAGACTATTTGGTATGAAATGGTGTTTCACTCTTGTTTTAGTTTTCACTTCCTTTATCACTAGTGAGGATAATCATCTTTTCATACGTTCACTGAATTGTCTGCTTCCATCATTTGCCCACTTTTAAGTTACATTGTTGGTTTGTTTAAACTGATATATAATTTCTCTACCTATTCAGGATTCTAATTCATGTTGGTTTTATATATTACAAACATATTTTCTAAGCCTGCCATTTTTTTCTTTAGTACCTTTTGTGGAAGAGAATCATTTAAGTTTGAGGTCGCCAGTTTTATCAATACTTTCCTATAAACTACTGATCTGAGAGTTTTCTAAGAAATCTGGTTCTTTTCCCCTAAAATTATTACCCTAGATTTTCTTCTAATTAATTTTTTATGGTTTTATTTAATTATTTTCATGTGAGATGCAAGTTTTAAATGGAAAATCTTGCCATTTATCGTTTACTTTTTCCTTTCACTGATTTATAATGCCACCTGTGTCATATGCCAGTTTCTCACACGTATTTGAACTTATTTAAGAGCTTCAAATTCTGTTCCATTGTTCTGACTTTCTCCCCCTGTTCCAATATCACTGTTTTAATTTCAATAGCTTTAAAATATAAATGTCTTAAGAGATACATAGTTAAGTGCTACCTCTTATTTTTGTTTCCTCCAGAATCAGCTTGGTTAATATTTGATGTTTGCAAATTCAGATGGATTTTAGAATAAGTATGCAGAGTTGTAAAGGAAAAACTTGTTGAGATTTTATTTGAAATCTCATTGAATATATTAAGGACTTAGATCAAATTAATAGCTTTGTGAAGTGTTTGTTGTTTTTTATTTTGCCGTACGCGGGCCTCTCACTGCTGTGGCCTCTCCCGTTGCGGAGCACAGGCTCCGGACGCGCAGGCTCAGCGCCCATGGCTCACGGGCCCAGCCGCTCCGCGGCATGTGGGATCTTCCCGGACCGGGGCACGAACCCGTGTCCCCTGCATCGGCAGGCGGACTGCCAACCACTGCACCACCAGGGAAGCCCCACATTAATAGCTTTGTGAATTTTAACATCTCCATCCATGGAAGTGGCACAGTTCTCCATATATTTTGTTTTCTCTTACGTTTCTTGTAACATTTTATAATGTTCTCCACAAGGTTTTACTTAAGTTTATTTATAAACAATTTTGATTTTTTAATAATGATTATACTTATATTACATTATTACTGATATGTATACATTTTTGAGTATTATTCAACCATTCTGAAATCTCGTAGTTGCTCCATTAGTTCATTTACAGCTTTTCTTGTTTTACTATATTGATAATATAATCTATAAATATGTAATTACAACTTCCAATTCTTATGCCTCATTTGTTTCTCTTGTCTTATTTCATAGTTAGGACATTGCTAGTTGACTAGCAATGGTGAATTGTGCGGACTATACTGTTATCTTTTCTTGAATTTAATAGAAATGCTTCTAAATTTCAGCATTAAGTTTTATTTGCAGGGTTTTGATAGCTACTTATTAGATTAAGGAAGTTTCCTGCTGTTGACAATTTTGTCTTAAATAAATGTTGAATTTTATTTTAAATTTTATATATTCAGTATCTATTGAGACATCCATTTGTTTTCTCGTTTAAATCGCTCATATGTTGAATACTCATACCTTGATAGATTTTTTTTTGTTTTCTTAGTGACTCATACCTGTCTTTCTGTGATAAATTCTACTAGGCCACGGTGCTTGTTGGTTAGGCTTAGAACAGTGCTAGGTTTAATATGCTAGTATTTTGCTTAAGATGTTTAAAATTAAGATTTTTGCAGCCTAATAAATTCTTTTTTGTACTTAAATTCTTTTGAGAGGGATTTGTGTCTAGTGTTACTATCTTTTCTGACATTCTAATTTCAATCTATACAATTCTTTTCTCCTAAACTCTTCCACCTGCTATTTTCTCCATACCTGCTAGAACTTAAAAGCCACATTCTATTTTGGTCTGCACTCTAATTAATTGTATTACCTAAATGTGCACGTTTCCAATTGTATGACAAATTGTTGTTTTTTGATACCCATTTGCTATGCCAGTTGTACTCTCACAGTAGTAAGTGGGATTCTGAAGTAGAGAAAATCAAGGTATTCTTCATTTAGTCTACTCATCTTAGCAACGGCTAATAGTGAAATTCCCAGATAAAGAAATATCTCAACCACCTTCCACAAAACAATGCATTAATAAGTATTAATTAAATTGGTAGCATCCCGTGTGCTAGACACTGTGCTTAACACTTTATATACATGATATTGCGTAAAACTTACAAATATTGCATGGGATAGGTAGTGCTATTCTCAGTTTCGAGATATTAAACCTTGAGTTTATGGAGTTAACTAATTTACTTAAGTTATATGAGTGTTAAATGGGATTTTCATCCTGTCCTATCTGATGCCAAACAATATACTCTTAGCCATTTTGCTACACTGTGTCTATACCAAGGTTCGGAGACCCTAATGCCATCCATGATAACTCCATGCCAGGACACAACAGAGTTTAACCTGTTGACTGAAAATAATGCACACCCTAAAGTTGAGAATTACGTTTTTATTCAGCGGACTTGCTGAGAACTTAAGCCTGGGAGACAGCCTCTCAGATAGCCCTGAGGGACCGTTCTGATGAGGTAAGGGAGGAGCCAGGACATATAGGAGTTCAAACAGATGAACAAAAAAAAAACCCCAGGATGTTGAACATCACAAGATTACTGCTAATTAAAGAAAACCAGACATTTCAAGTTAATGAATTTAGAACTTTTTTTGTGTCTGAGAAGATGCAAGAACCTGGGCTCATTGAAATCATTCCTTTGCTATACACCTTAACTATCCAGGGCCAGTATCCTGTTTTTCTCCATCCTGAATCTCCTCAGGTGCACAGTTGGAGGTGGCTGCAGTGGCTGATGACTTGATGGCCACAACATCCTTTGTTTATTCATATGGCAGACGACATTTTTCATCCACAAACCCAACACTGTCTCCTGGTTAACATACTCCTTATATCTTAGCTCTCTGATTAACAGATAAGAATTCTGCTCCAGGGCATACACATTTTGTTTGTTTGCTTTGTTTTGTCTTATGTATGTCTCATTTTCCTTTATTTCTTCTTACACTACACCATAGAAGTTACTCATGCTTTGACATCTTTCTTCTGTCTTCCTGCCCTCATGTTCAATTTCCTCATTTCTAGTTATTCTCATTAATGCTTAGTGATTTTTTTTTTACTTTTATACTAAACAAAAAGAAATCAGGAAAGAAATAAAAAAGAAAAGAAGTTGTCCTACATTGTAATATTGTGCCTCCAAGGCGGGAAGCTGATGTTGGATTCTCTCTCGGATGCCCTGGAGTCCTGGTTGGTGGCTGAAGCTGAGAGAAGGTCAACACTTCAGTGAACTAACTTGGATGCTTCTCTACCCTGGGCCTCTCTGACAGGCAATACGCCTCATCTTTGTCAATGGGTAAGGGTTTCTTTGACTAGCCAGGCATAAGACAGAACACGAAGATGGAGCTGCTTGCCCAGTGGTGAATGTATTCCTGTTTTTGTAATCTACTTGCTGTCAACTCTCTTTTTTCCTTTTTTTCCTCTCCTTTTTCCTTTATGATGTTTAATTGAAATCACAGCCTAATGAGGTCTGGCCAATCTCTTTCCTTTGGCTGAAGACTTGACGTTACTGCAAATATATATGAATAAGAGGGGAACAATTTCTGGAGAAATGGAAAACTTCCAGGGCTCTTAAAGGCCACTAGAAATGAGTTGTTTATATGATGTATTTTACCCCCTTACATTTTAACTGATTAATTTGTTACTAAGCTGGTGTTTCCTTCAACAATGATGATTTTTTTTGATGGTCTTGGAATATCCCTGGAACTCAAGTCCGGCCAATGAATCTAGATATTTTGTTGGTTGAAGTTCAGGGCCTCTGATCTCACCTGAATTAGCTCCTGGGAGTATGCTTGGAAATTTAAAAATTTCTTTTTAGCCCAGTTCAGATGTCATGTCCCTACAGATTTTTCCTTAATTCCTAAATTGTGATAGTGCATCCGTCAACTGCACATCTAGAGAACTTGTATTTGAACCGTTTCATTTGCCCCGTGCAATGGGATGCAATGTGGTTGAGGAGAGGATATGAGTATTGGAGCAGGGCAGGAATGTGTTTGCATCTTGGGATGAGTATTTACCAGCTAGGTGATCGTGACATCTCAATATTTCATTTCTGTGAATGATAATCTTCAAAATAATAATGCTGATAATAATACCTGCCTCATCTGGTTGTTGGGAGGATTCAGTGAGGTCACATATATATTATACTCGGTGCACAGGAGAGACAGTAACTATGATTTCCCATTTCTTTTGAGTTTATCTCCACCATCACTAGTACATGTAAAGTGCTTTCTATAGCACTTGTAGAAACAATGAGTCTATCTTTCCATAACATTAACTTTGCAAGCTAAGAGATTTTCATCAGGGGAATATATCTCATGAACTGGCATGCCTTGCTTTGGACACTTAGTCAACCTCATAGGCTTTATTTGAGATAACCTCATAAAAGTATTATTTTGTTTCATGTAGGGACTTAATTCTTGAAAGTTACATAGTGTTATTTTTTACAAAATTAAGTCCTCTTTTAGAGCCAGCTGGGGAATGCACTATTAAAGTGAGTCATGTGGTTAATCCTTTTGTGTAAGGTAACCTTTTGGAAAGTGAATAATCCTCTGTAATTTATCATATGCTTATATTCCGGTACCAGTGCTTCTTACAGAGGTGCCTGATCCATGTGCATGAGGTACTCTGTACAATCTTACATTTCTATTAAAAACAAAATTCCCACCGAAGCTAGGGATGGGTCTACATGGATGACATTCTTCTATTGTGTGTAGTTTGTCTTTACATTTTAATGAATTAATGTAGAAAGGGGCTGGTATTAGATTTTGCACAGCACAAACTCATAAGGCTTTATTTTAGGAAGGCTCTAAGAGCCGAGGGAAAACGAGAAGGAAAGTAATATTATTGAGTATCTGCATGCTAAGCGTTGTGGTAAGCATTTCCACCAACATATCATGGTGTTATGAATAGCATTATTCCCATTTTGTTCGTCAGAAAAATAAGCAAAGTAATCTATGCAAGTGTCAAAATCAAGATTTGAAATCAGGCCTGCTTAGTGCTAAATCCCTTGCTAATTCTAATAATGTATTCCTTCTTGAGTACAATCTACTGAGTTTAGGCAGGAAGTAAAATCTAAGATTTGTGTGGTATTTACCTTATTGGGAGTCACTTTAAAAATATCTTATTGTGCATTATCTTGGGGCCTAATTTTTATTTGGGTATGCAGCATGGACCTAAACCTTGGCTCTGAGGTTAGCTTCAGTGAGGTTTTGAAGGAGTGAATACTTTCCCTTTTTTTTCCATAGAAGATGAAATGTGGACTGTTGCTAGAAGCCACAAAGCTGAGTATTTATTAAATACACTTATCTCCCTTTCATCTATTTGGCCTATGTTCCCAACAATAATCTAATTTCCTCTAAAATTTTCCATGGAGCAGGATGGTGACTCTAAATCCTGAAACGCTAAAGGAATCATTTAATGACCTGTGGTGAGTTGCTATGAAGTCATTCCAGACTTGCTATTGAGTATTTGGAGAAGACTCATGGGTAAGCTCCAAGTCTCTCCAAAATGATCCTGCTAGTTGCAATCCAGGACTTTCTGGGGGTTTCTGGAAGTTCTAGATGACTCTTAAGGGAGTCTGTTTAGTTCAGTTTGAGAATATAGTGCTAATAAGGCCAGTGGTTTGAGCCCTCTGAGCTAGTGCTCATAGACTGTAGTCTTCACTTTGGACAGCCATTTAGCACATAAATGATGTAGGTTGTACATAGGCAAAACAGAACAAAACAAAAAAACCCAGTGGGGATGGCTTAGTGTGTACATTAACTCTATTTACTCATTCAACCTGAATTTTTTTTTTTTTTTTTTTTTGGCCACCCTGCCTGGGAATGTAGGATCTTAGTTCCATGACCAGGGATTGAACCTGTGCCCCTTGTAGTGGAAGCGTGGAGTCCTGACCACTGGACCACCAAGGGAGCCCCTGACCTGAATTTTCTAAGAGCACATTTGGTACTAAACTCTAGGGATACAAGGCCAGTTTGAACTAAGACTGTCATTAAGTCTCTGACTATGAGGGATACATAAACAGATAATTATGTAACGTTATGATGCATACCATGCTAAAGGTAGCTATAGGTAACATCTGTAAGATTAACAAAGGAAGGTGTTGATTAATAACAAGTTGAGTTTATTAAGTATAATAAAAATGAGAATTATTATAATGGTGATTATTATCATTGATCTCTTAGTGCTAATCCCACTGTTAACACCCGTACTTGAATTATTCAGTCCAACAACCTTGAGATACTGGTGATGATGATGACGATAAAGAATGCAATATTAAACGCTATTTTTAAGACACTGTGTTGGATATTTAAAAATATTTTTATTGGATCATGCCAGCAACTCTCTGGGTTTTTTCTTTTTTTTTTACTATTTTGGGTAATAAAAACTTTATGAGGTATTATTATCACCATTTTGGAGAGGACCAATCTGATGTTAAGAGTCTCCATAAATTCCCCAATCACTCAGTGATGACAAGGAAGTTTCAAAACTTGGACTAATTGACTGTTCTTTTCATTTTTCTATCTTTCCTACCTGTATTTTTTCTCTTCTTCCCTTGACTTCTTTTCGTCTTCACTTCTTTTCCCATCTGCTATATCATTCTCTTTTTCATCTTAGTTTCCCTAACTCACGTTTTGGTCACCAAAAGCGTGCCACTCTGCTGGGAACTGGGAATACAGAAAAGAGCAAAATACAGCCCCTGCTCTCCTGGTGCTCATGGCCCAGTAAGAAAAAGAAATAAGTAAATACGTAATTATAGTACAGTGTGGTAGATGTTGTGATAAAGATGTCTGCTGTGGAATTACACTAGTCCCACCCTTATCCACGGTTTTATTTTCTGTGGTTTCAGTTATCCATGGTAAGCCACAGTCTAAAAATATGAAATGGAAAATTCCAAGAATAAACAATTCATGTTTTAAATTGCATACCATTCTGAGTAGTGTGACGAAATCCCCCACCCTCTCACTTTGTCCTGCCTTGGACCTGGATCATCCCTTTGTCCAGCGTATCCCGTTCGTTAGTCACTTAGTAGGCACCCAGGTAATCAGATCGACTGTCATGGTGTTGCAGCGCTTGTGTTCAAGGAACCCTTATTTTACTTAATAATGGCCCCAAAGCACATGAGTAGTGATACTGGCAATTTAGATATGCCAAAGAGAGGCTGTAAAGTTCTTCCTTTAAGTGAAAGGTGAAAGTTCTCAACTTAATAAGGAAAGAAAAAGAATCATATGCTGAGGTTGCTAAGATCTAAGGCAAGAAAGAATCTTCTACCCATGAAATTGTGAAGAAGGAAAAAGAAATTTGTTCTAGTTGTACCGTCACACCTCAAACTGCCACAATTACTACCACGGTGCGTGGTAAGTGCTTAGTTAAGCTGGAAAAAGCATTAAATTTGTACAGTAAGATAGTGTGAAAGAGAGAGCAAAAGACCACATTCACATAACTTTTATTACAGTATATTGTATATATAATATAATTGTTCTATTTTATTATTAGTTATTATTGTTAATCTCTTACTGTGCTTAATTTATAAACTAAACTTTACCATAGGTATGTATGTATAGGGAAAAACATAATATTTATAGGATTTGATATTATCCATGTTTTCAGACAGCCACTGGGGGTCCTGGAAAATATTTTGCCACGGATAAGCATGAACTACTATACAAAGTTCGGGCACGTGGTCCCAGTTCAAAGTCTGTGAAGTCTTCCTGGAAGTGGTGCCTGGAAATGAGTTTTAAGGTAATATTTACACTCAGAGAATCGTGCAAAGGTATGAGAGGCTGGAAGAGTGGGATGCATTGGGAGTGTGTGGAAGCTTTAGAAAGGCAGAAACTAAGGGGGCTTGGGGAGGAGCTGGGTAGAGTAGATCCTTGTTTCCTGTGAAGTTAAAGTCTATTTTAGGTTTCCTCTTGAGAGCCCAGGTCATGTCACCATTTCCAATGCAAGTTACACGTGTGCCTCCAAACTGCTATTGACTGTGGCTTGCAAAGCTGGATGCTCAGGTTGACTTGGCCTCAGTGGCTGCTGTGACAAGATGATCAAGTGTTGGCTGTCCACTCCATTTTAGTGTAAAATGAAAGCAGACCGCAGCTTAAACAGACACAGGCTCAGAGGAGAAGAAACTTCCATGTTCAGACCATTGAATTTGTGACAAAACTGTGCTCTGGGTTTGGCATATACAGACTCACTTAATTTGCAGCATTCTCCTTTGTGGCAGGAAAGAACCCTAAAAGAAATCAACTGGGTTGCATAGAAATCTGGCTATTGGTCTTAAAGAAACACTGTTTCTGATTGGTTCTGGAGTTATTCTTAACTGGAAGGGTCATTTTTTGTTCCTAGACCTCATTCCAATGTGTGTGTGTGTGTGTGTGTGTGATCTGTCGGTTTTGTGTGTGTGTGTGTGTGTGTGTGTGTGTGTGTGTGTGTGTGTGTGTGTGTGTGTGTGTGTGTGTGTGTAGGCTTTCCCACACCAACAAGCAATTCTTGGACACCAGTAGGGTGTCCAAGTCGATGTGAGTTCAAATCAACTCAATTCTGACACTACCCAGAGATAGCATCAGATACCACAGGTAAAAGGCTCAGTCCCAAAAGAGCACCCTCCACTTTAGATGCCAATTGCAAGCCCCGGTTGTGTTTCTGGGCTACAAATTGGAGGCTCCAAAGATCCCTTCTAACTCAGGATGCAAGTCCAGCTTGTTACCTGTACTTCTGATCAACTGGCTATAAATCAAAGGTTCCCATGACCCCCTCCTTGGGTTCAATGATCTTGCAGGAACGGTTCACAGAACTCAGGAAACTTGTTTATTTACTAGGTTATTGACTTTTTTACCAAGGGTATTAAAGGATATGAATCAACAGCCAGATGAACAGATACATAGGATGAGGTCTTAAACAAAGGAGCTTCTGTCTTCATGGAGCTTGGGACCCAGCATGGTGCCTATGGAAGCATTCTCGTTTCCCAACCTAGAAGCTCTCCAAAACCCCTTCTTCTGGGTTTTTATGGAGGCTTCATTATATAGGCATGATTGGTTAACTCATTGGCTATTGGTGATTGATTCAGCCTCCAGCCTCTCTCCCCTCCCTAGAAACCAGGGGGTGGGACTGAAAGTTCCAACCCTCTATTCCTGCTTGGTTTCCCTGGCAACCAGCCCCCATCTTTGGGTGCTTTCCAAAAAGTCATCTTCATGAATATAAAGCCAGCTGTGGTGGAAAGGAGCTTGTTATGAATAATAAGACACCCATTTCACCTTTATAACCCTGAAGAGTTTTCAGGAACTGAGGACAAGAGACCCAATACTATAACAAAAGATGCCCCCATTGCTCTCATCACTCAGGAAATTCCAAGGGGAGCTGTGAGGCAGGAACTGTGAATGAAGACCAAATATACATGAGAAATATATTTTGGTCATCTGAATGACCAAATATACATGTTTCTTATAAATCACAATACCATATGAGGCACTGCATAGGTGAGGACCGTTCTGTTCTAAACATGATTGCATTAAGCAGCTGTCTGTGATGAAGGAGTTGCTTAAGGCAGGAAAACATGGGAAGGTATAGATCTTGAGGTCTGCTTAGGAAATCTGATAGCTTTTGCCTTCACTGCACTGTTTCGATGGTCTGGCAGACATCCTTCCATTAGCACCTGCATACCTTGAGGTTTTTATCTGGCACAAACTGAGTGTAGAAATCTAAACTAGATTCTGAGGTTGAAGACAAAGAACCTCTTGCCTCATGCTTTTTGGCTGAAATGACATGTATCAAAACATAAGATCCTAGAGGTGAGTTTAAGTTGCTTAAAAAAATACAATATGTTGGGGACAGAGATGGGTTCTACAAATCAGAATGAGGAAAGGGAGGATCATGGTCTTTAAGACCAAGCCTCTCCTTTCCTGACTCAAGTTCTGGATCCTACAGGGGGAACATGCTGAGTGGTGGGTTCTGGATGTGGACGGGGGCCAGGGCTGAGGGCTGAGGGGCTAAATATGATGGAGAAAGGAGTTAGAAGAAAAATGTTCACCAGTGGGATATAAGTCATGGTTCTGAGTATAATCCAAAACATAGCATTCAGAGATAAAAACCACAAAAGAAAAAAGACATTTGAAATAAAGCATTAGTCTGAAGGGCAATTGGAAGAGATTTGAGTCCATTATAAGTCAATGGCACAGAAACTCTGGTCCAGAGCAAGAGTATGTAGGAAAGGGGATGGGAGAGGGAGACAAATTTCATGGGCTTTGGGGATGGGACCACAGGGCATTTTCATAAGGACCCCGTGACAGTTTACAAATACCCTGGCTATGTAAATTTATATGAGTCAGTGAACTTCTCTGAGCCTCAATTTCCTCATCTATAAAATGTGGGTCATAATACTGCCTTCCAGGATGGCTATAAGGAATGTACATATATTTGGAAAGGGGGACTGCAAATTTACTTAGCCAAATATGTGTGAGATGTGTACTAAAATTACGGAATATTTTACATAAAAAGACACTAGTAAATAGAGACATGTACCATGTTAATAGATCTTACATTTTAATAAGATGGCAATTCTTCTCAAATTGATCAGTAGATTCAATACAGTAGCAATCAATTTCCCAGCAGGTTTTTTTTTATATAGAATTTTGCGTGAAGTTCCTAAAATTCACAAAGTAATTGAAAGCCTAGACTAGCCTAAGTAATTCTGAAAAAGAACAATGGTGATAGACCTACCCTGCCTGATTTCAATACTTACTATCAAATACATTCATTAATACAACATATTATTGACATAAAGGGAGCTATAGACATCAGTGGAACAGAACTGAGACCCCAAATAAACCCACTTATACACATCAATTGCTTTTTGGAAAATGTGCCAATGTAACTAATGAGAGAATGAGTTGACTTTCAACAAATGATGCTACAGCAAATGGATATTCGTATAGAAAACAATGAATTAACCCCTATCTCACAAATTATACAGAAGATAACTAGAAATGGATCATGGACCTAAATGTAGTAGCTCAAAGTAGAAGAAAATATAGGAATCAAATCTTTGCTACCTGATGTAGGAAAATTTTTCTTAGGACACAAAAAAATATGACCTACAAAAAATATTATATTTCATCTAATATAAACATTTCTGCTCTTCAAAGGATACTGTTAATAGAATGGAAAGACAAGCTATAGACTGGGAGAAAATATTTGCAATATGTATGTCTAACAAAGGACTTTATCTAGAATATATTGACACAACTGGAAAATAAAAAGAAACAGCTAAATAAAAATAGGCAAAAATTTTAGCGGACACTTCACAAAAGAACACACAAATGGCCAATGAGCCTATGGAAATATGCTCAACATCATGAGTCATCAGGCAAATAAAAAATAAGCTGCAAAGAGATACCACTATACAACCACTATAATGGCTGTAGTTAAAATGACCGACATTAAGTTTTGGTGAGTCGGGCAGAAACTAGAATCTCAAATGTTGCTAGCCAGGAATGCACAGTATTTTGGAAAACAGTTTCTTATAAAGTTAAACAAACATTTTCCATATGATCCAGCAATTCCACTCCTAGGTGGAGTGAGAAATGAAATACCCCAGAGAAATGTAAACATGTTCACACAAAGATTTGTGCTTAGATATTCATAACAGTTTTCTTCATAACCACCCCAAACAGGAAATGAGCGAAATGTATAGGGCTGGCCAAAAAGTTCGTTCGGTTTTAAGTAAAACTAAAAGACACGTTTTTCATTTTTACCAAGAACTTTAATGAACAACATATTCATTAACTGAATGAACTTTCTGGCCAACCCAATACAGTAATTGGTGAATAGATAAACAATTTGTGGTCTTTGCAAATGGCGAAATACTATTCTGCAATAAAAATGAATGAACTGAGGGCTTCCCTGGTGGCGCAGTGGTTGGGAGTCCGCCTGCCGATGCAGGGGACACGGGTTCGTGCCCCGGTCCGGGGGGATCCCATGTGCCGTGGGGCGGCTGGGCCCGTGGGCCATGGCCACTGAGCCTGTGCGTCCGGAGCCTGTGCTCCACAACGGGAGAGGCCACAGCAGTGAGAGGC
>NW_006775143.1:3706019-3711884 GCF_000442215.2 Lipotes vexillifer | reverse complement strand
AAAAAAAAAAAAAAAAAAAAAAAAAAAAAATGAATGCACTGATATTACACAGTATCATAAATGCACCTCAAAAACATTACGCTAAGTGAAAGAAGCCAGACTCAGAAGACTGCTCCCCATAGGAATTAAACTGCATGAAGTGTTAGAAAAGGCAAAACTATAGTGATAGAAACAGATAAGTCATTGCCAGGAGTTCCATGGGGAAGGGAAGGGATTTACTGCACAGAATCACAAAGGTAATTTTTGCAGTGGTAGAAATTTTTTATATTATCATTGTAGTGTTAGTTATACAAAACTCATTGAAGTTTGCACTTAATATTAGTGAATTTTATCGTATGTAAATTATAATTCAATAAAGCTGACTTTTAAAAGAACAGCCATATTCTCACTGAGTAATATGAGTTTGTATGCCGCTGCACAACTAATAGAAAACAAAGTTATAAGTTTAAAAATAAATCATTCATTGAACAAATATTGAATAATCACTTATTATATGTCAAAGTCTGGGCTAGGAGTTAAAGACAAAGTTATAAACTAGACAGTGGGTGGTAAGACAGGTTAGTAAACAGACAATTAAAATACAGTGTAACTGATATGATGGGGATAATCACCAGATGCTACAGGCACAGAGAAGTGGTATGCAGCCCAGCCCTGGGGGCACAAAAGGCTTTTTATTAAAGATAATAGAATGCAAATATGATGGAAGAATATATGTAAGTTAAGCAAACAGAGGCATGTGGGTGGTGATCCAAAGCGAGGATAACATGCACCTGAAACCTGGAGTAAGAAAGCAGGTGGTGACCTGTGAGTGAAACTGAAGCGAGATGTAAGCAGGTAGAATCAAGATACAGCTGAGAAACAGAATTCATAGAATTTCGTAATTCTTACGTATGGGAGCTAAGGCAAAGCAAGAGGACAAGGGCGTTGTTACTTTCCTAGCTTGAGAAACTGGGCAAAGGATGACGTTATTCACGGAAACTGAAATGCAGGAGCACAAGGAATGGGTGTAGTGCAGGGGGTGGGTGTGCTTTATGAGTGTTAACTACAAAGTGCCTGTGAGACATCCCAGTACAATCAGTAGAAGATCATTGAATATAAAAGTCTGGAGCACAGAAAACTGACCAGAAGGAGAGATGCAGGTTTAGGAGGTACAAACCTATCACAAGAGAGGATGAGATCAACCAGGGAGATGGAAACAGGAAACAAGATGGCCCCAGATTAAAAAAGGAAGGAACAGCCAGACAGCAAGGAGAATAAATAGAAGTCTCAGAAATCAAGGAAAGAGAATGCTTTGAGTGACCAACGGTATTAAAGTGCAGAAAAGTCAAGCGAGAAGAAAAGTGAAAATTGCACATGCAATCTAAAAGGGGGAGATAATGGGTCAGTTTTTCAAGTATAGCTTCAGTGGTGTGAAGGTGGGGAAGCCAGATACAGAGGCCTGAGGAGTGAGTGGGAGGGGATGAAATGGAGATATTCAATACACTTTGGGGAAACTTCTCTGTGACAGAGAAGAGAGAGAATGTGGAATCTGGAGGAGGACCTGGGGATTGGAGGCAGTGCCTTGCCCACATGCTCATGGGATGCAGCCAGTAGGGAGGGAGAGATGGATGGAGTAACATTCCTGAGACGGCAGTAATGGATGGGATCCAGTTTTCAGTAGAACAAAGGATATTTCTTCCAGGCCATCAAGAGGGGAGAAGGGAGGTAGTGAGTGAAGATGCAAATGTGTAAGTTTTACGGCAGGAAGTTGGAGGAATTTTGACCCGTGTCTTCTATTTTTCTGTGGGAGGCAAGGTCATAGGGAAACTAAGGATGAAATGGGGGTCATGCATTTTAGAGAAGAGGTGACACTTCGAAATAGCTGCCGTGCAGAAGGGGGAAGGACTCTCTATTGAAACATAATGGGACTCCTGGGCATCACTAAAGGCCCAGTTAAGGTTGGGGACCATGAATTAAGACTGTTTCCAGTTCAGAGTGATTCCCACCCCCCCCCACCCCCCCACCCCCCACCGCCAAGTTACCCAGTAACCCAAGTGCAAGTATAGAGAAGAGCAAGCTGAGTTCATTCAGGTTTTGGTGTACACAGGACTCTATGAGATCCTTACAAAGCAAAAAAATGAGGATTTTGAGAAAAGTAATGGCTGTGATGTGAATGTAATCTTAGCTGGATAATGAAGGAAGTGAAAATAAGGGACTCCTGGGAGATAAGGAGCAAAAGTAGAGGCATTTGTAAACTGGAAGTCCCTAGAAGGTTTATAAAATGATATATTGGGGATAATTGAATTGAGATAAGGTGGAAAGATGGGCAACATCACAGGAAATGAAGAAGGCAAGGAATCGGAAAGGCCAGGATGTTGAGTTATCCCACGGTGAAGTCACTAAAGATGAAAGTACTACGTGGGGTGGGCAGGAAGCCTGGACGGCAGGATCTTCAAAGCATCAGGAGGAGTAACTAGGACAGAATGTATAGGGTGACAGTGCCAAGGGGTATAGTGAGGCAGAACCCCAAGGCGAACATCTCCAGTGAGTGGGAGCTGTGCAGAGGTCTGAGGAAATCTAACCCGGAAGGGGTTTGTTAGAAGCAAAGAGGACACAAACCTGCAACTTTTCACAACATGGGAGTCAGAAAGAAGAAAAGCCTCCACTTGGGTGTCTATGGCGTAGCCTTAATGTGTTGGGTCCATGAAGAGTTTCAGGGCTTAACATCACTGATACAAATAGAGTAAATAGAGGCGTTTAGGTGATGGGAGCCTTTTCAGGCAGATGAAGGAGCAGACAGTCTGCGGGTGGTGGCAGTGAGAACTCTGCTGTCTACCAGTGTTGGTGGCGTGTCTCAGCTGGAGCAATTAGTGCAGTAATTAAAGCTCTGGAATCAGCCGGACTTGGGTTGAGTCCAAATTCTGTCATTCCCCGCTGCTCATGGGAACTTCTCTGCACGTTGGTGTCTTCAACTCTAAGATGAAGACAGTATTGTTTACTTCAGAGCTGTCTTCGAACTTCCATGGGATTATGCTTGCCAAACAGCATGGTGTAATCATATAGTAAGTAATTAACAAAGAGTATCATTATTACCATTATAATTCTGGGTGTATGTCATGCTGGAGTCCCCAAAGAAAGTACATACTGTGCTTAATGAGAGAACCTTTCAGTTAGTCTGGGTAGAGGGAAAGGTGAGGGTATGAGAGTTTGCCATATGGCAAAGATGAAATCATTCAGTAAATGAGAACTTTTTCCTCAAGACAGATCTTTAAACCATGTCAAATGTCAGAGGACCCAACCACCAGAGTGATCTTCCTTCTCTTCCTTAATAATGGGTCTGGAAATTCAGGATGATTGAACTTTTCCTTTGTCTGTTAACAGGAGCAAAGTGTTTAGAAAAAGGAGGCTTGGGAGAGAACTGTAACCCCCTGAACTCGTTAAGACACCCCAGCCCTGGCTGCACAGTCCACTGACTTTTGATTAGAGAGCTGTACTCTTATAACAGACATCACTGTCCAGATGTAGACGCACTACAGTGCTTTCTAAGTAGGAAACAAAGATCGCTTGGAAGTGGAAAGTTTCCTGACTTTACTCCTCTGATGAGGGGCCCTTACTTTGCACCCACTTGAGTCTTCTTCATGCGGCGGAGGGCACTCTCCTTCTGTCTCTTTACAACCTCCATCTGCTCCCAAAGGCCTCCAAAAGGAAGCAGCCTGTGCAGCGGCCATGGTGCTTTTCCTGCTGGTATGGAAGACAGATTATACGATTTAAAACACAATCCTTCCCTGACCCAATTTAACGCCTGCACATAACTTCCCGGAGTCTGATCAATGTTCCTGATGCTTGCTTGTCCCAGGGGCTGCCTCTGTTCCTTCGGCAACTACCCTCTTAGATCTTATTATTTTTTTTAACCCTGATAGTTTCTGTCCTACTTTTTGTGGTTAACATTTTTTACACATTTTCCAAAACCCCCAAATTTTTCTTCAAATTTTACTCATTCATTTATTTTGTAAATAAATACATTACTTTATCTTATACTGAGTCGAGAGAGGGAAATATCTGGCTGTCCATCTTTCTCTCTATCTGATGAATCTAAAGACATTAATAGCACAGACTCCAGAATCAGACTGTCAGAGACTGAATCACAGGTCTACCACTATCTACGTGACCTCGAACAAGTTGCTTAACCTCTCTTTGCCTCAGTTCCCATCTGTGAAATGGGAATAGAATAACAATCTCATGGAGTTGTGAGGATTAAATTAGATAATAAATACAACATGCTTGAAACAGTGCCTGGTGTAACTTAAGAGGTATAGACATTTTTGTTATTTATCTATTATCCTAATATTCAGTATTAGAATGCCTCCTGGGAAGAAGGGTAGGTGGAGATTAATTAATCCTTTTGAGGTAAGTGAGATCTTCGATGTGTGGGTGTTGGTAAACGCCCAAAGATCATGGATGAGAGTGTCAGCTTTCTGTGGGTTAGGAATGTGATTTGTCAATTTTGTTCCTTAAATGGAATGGTTCAGAGATGAATATTGACATGAAATAAGGGGGGACATAGGACAAGAATGGAGAAGTTAGGAAAACAGAGAGAGGTTGATACTGGATGCTATGAAGGATCGATGGACCATCTTGGTAGTGAGGTGGTTGGAGGACACTTCTAGATGGGTGATATTCTGTTCCATTCACAGTTGTTTTCATGATGACAGTAGAGATTTCTCTGCTGGAGGCCCTCTCTCTAGCATTGAGTGAAGTCTGCTCTTTCCACAGATGTGTGAGTGGAGTTTCAGAAACTCAAAGAAATAGTCGTATCCTGCGCCTGCCCCCAGGCTGGGTCTTTATGGAAGAGAACAAAGATATCCATCTAGAAACAAGATCCTTAAAGACAAGAAACTCCTGGGTTCCTGAAAATTTGCAAAAGTAGTGGAGAAGAAGCCTTGGATGTCCACAGGTTGCACAGGTGGGGAAGGTGTCTAGCTAATTTTGCTAAGATCTCAAAGGTCAAGAAACCTCAGCTGACATCTTAACCAACATTTACTGAAAAGCAGTTATGTAGTAGACATTGAGAGAGGCCCTAGAACCAAGCCTTATCACTAGTCCTTTGACATAGTTAGCACAGTGGCAAGACCAAGTTCCCAGCCTAACAGAGGGTGAGCGTGGTGCATGGGAACCAGAAAGATGCTGCTCTCTCTTTCCACACCCTCCCCCTGCAACACCCTGTTGCCGTAAACTTCTCCAAACAACTGAGGCTTCAGTCTCTATGCCGGTAGAATTTCATATACAACCACCAAAAAGGTACAGAAAGTAGATTCTGCTTAATCCTCCCAACAGCCCCAAGATACAGATCATACTGCCATTTTGAAGGAGGGCATATGGCGAGAAGAGGAGATTCATAGTTACAGGTGTGAGTAGATTTTAAAGTCCGCTAAGCCGAAGGTGATTGATTGATGGCTTTGCCACGTTCTCTCTGTAGGACCTTGAGCAAAATCCCTCACCTCTGTGAGCTTCCGTTTTCTCTGAACAAAGAGATCTTACAGGTTTGTGTGAGGATTACAGCAGAGTGCTGGTCTCTCTGTAAATACCAATAAAATGGTGGTGTTACTATTTTGGTATTGTCTTGCAAAGAATTTTTCACATCTGTAGGCATCAGATGGCTAATATTTTAGAGAGGAAAATTAAATAAGAATAAAATTATCGTCCTAAACTGGACTGCCATCGTCACGTTAACTCCTGCATATAGTTTACAATGAATCTTTATGTTCTTTGTGTGGAAAAATCTGCTTAATTGATCAGCTCTGCCAAGTTCTTATAGAGACAAAAAAAAAAAAAAAAAAAAAAGGGAAGAGGCAGCAGAGAGGAAAAACAAAAAACAAAATATTCTTT
>NW_006775143.1:3696332-3705980 GCF_000442215.2 Lipotes vexillifer | reverse complement strand
TAAAAAAAAAAAAAAAAAAAAAAAAAAAAAAAGGTGAAGAGGCAGCAGAGAGGAAAAACAAAAAGAAAAATATTCTTTATGTAGTCTTTTTCTGTTGACATTATGTATTTCCTCTCCAGCAGAGAGAAGTAAAACTAATACTGGGGTGCGTCCTACTCGGAAGGAACCAGAGCTGGTCTGGAATTAGCTGGTTCTGAACTGGAAGGATTAGGCCATCTCAAAATCGTTCATGGGCCAGTTCAAACAGGGTTCTTTGGTTTATTGTTCTCTTTTTAAAGAAGTTCCAGGTCATAAAGAAGGAAACTGCGCGACCTGTTCTGACTCTGGCCCCTGCCCTGGTCATGCGGTCATGTTGGTGCAGCAGTGGAGTGAGTGTCCATGGCCCAGATGCACAAGCAGAGAATGGGTTGCAACCCAGACTCTTGATTGAGAAACCTTCTGTGCTGCTTCAGATGAGGGGTTGTTTCTTTCCCCTTCCTTCCTCTTGAGGCTGAAATGCGGAGGCACTGAGAGCCTCACACAGGACTGACCTGGATGAAAGGGTCTTTGTGAAGAGAAGGCCATTTATCAACCACAGGGCCATTTTGGCTAATGATTGAACTGTAGTCACTCTGCTGCTTATGGCAACTTTACATCCAGCCCTAGAGTCTCACCTTCGCCACCCAATCTGCAGGCCTGCACTGATGCACACTATGCTGACCTGGTGTTTTGGGGGGACTTTCTCTAGGTTTCCAAGTGTTTAATTTTTATTGCATTTGAGAGACTACGGAGAAGGCCTGGTGGGGTGGGGGTGGGACCAAAAAAACACTTTAAAAGGGAGACTTTTTTCAGGGACTTTAGCCAATGTTCCAAAGAGCTGTGTTGATGAAATGAGGCAGCTCAAGTGAAAACAAATTGAATTTGGAAAAAAGAAAAAAAAATCCTCCACCCAGTGGCAGTTGGAGCTTCCATTCTGAGTTACTTCTAACTTCCTGGAACCACGTTTGCTTTGCTAAGCAGACTGAATCATTTAATCTGTCAGCTTCTCTCTGTCCCTGCCAGACCTCACTCAAGGAACACTTCCAGGGCCATGGGAGTTCACCAAGGCCTCTCTGCCTGTCCAGGCCACTCCCTGGAGGCCACGTACCCACAGCGCAAATTTCTCTGTCCTACTTCAAGGCTGCTTAAAGTCAGGGGAGAGCATTTCTGTTCCCATCCACAGAATAGATCCAAAGGATATGACAACAGCAAAAACTAGTATTTTATTGCGTGCTCCTCGTGTGTAGCAAGCACCATACTGAGAACTTTATATCCATTAATTCATGAGTTCTTTACAATGAGGTGATATGGAGAGCGAATATTCTTCTGGCTTTACCGATGAGATGCCTGAGCAGGACTCTACTCAGAAGGAGTGGAAATTCTAGAGGGGAGGCCAGCACATAAAGAAACCACAGGACAGAGTGACAGTGTGGGCCAAGTCTAGAGATACTAAGGAGGAATGAGCAAGTAGCTCTAGCTCTAGACCCAGTAAAGGAAGACTTGAAGAGAAGGTAATGCTTGGACAAGAACTGAAAGATAGAAGTTTACCTAAAGAGCTGTTGACAGAGAGACCAGCAGGGTCACGAGCATGGAGATGTGGACCTGAATGGTATGGCAGAACGATAGAAGGGGTCTAGTGTTGTTCCCATGTCAACTGTAAGGGTGAAGAATGTGAATGATCACCAGTATCAAATTTTCCAGCCTCCTTTGTGGTTAGATGGAACAATATTCTGATTTCCTTTCCAGCCAACAGAATGGGGCAGGAAGTGATAGGCATGTCTTCCAGGCCCAGAAACATTTTCGTGAGCAATCCTTTCTCTCTTTCCCCATATTCTGGCAGACAGAGAGAACTCTGAGAACCCAGAGGAGGGTGACCCACGAGACCAAAGGAAACAAGGGCTCTGAATTATGGCCTGAAGCAATCACCCCTTTCTCAGCCAACCTACGTTAGATGGTGGCAGGAATGAGAAATGGATTCTTGCTGTGTCATCCTGTGGAAATTTGGGGATTATTTGTTCCGGCACTTTGTCTACCCTAACTAACCCGGGGGCTCAGCGAATGGAAGACAGCAACCTAGTCCCTGAGAGCCTTGCATACGGGGAGGAAGAGTTTAGGATCTCTCTTTAAAGGGATGGGGAGCTGCTGGAGAATATTTAGCCATGGAATATGCCCAGAGTTCAGTTTAGAAGGTTGCTCTGGATGTTGTGTGTGCAGTGGGTTGGAGCTAGAGGCAAGATAGTGGAAATGGAAAGAGGTGTGGTTGACTAGGGGTCTATCTCTGCTGCCCTCCAGAGTGTGCCTACCTCTTACCTTCTTGTTCTATTTTTGTACCCTGTGGACATTGTAGATAGCAAGGCCTTGTGAAATCGTAGAACCGTCCAATGGCATAAATGAATGAATGACTTCAACCACTTTGTGCTAACCACGGTGCGTGGTGATGACACCCACCATCTCATTCCAAACTCAGCGCAGTCCCAGGAGGAAGATATCATCATTGTGAGCAAATGGGTAAGAAAACAGTGACTTGGACACCTTGTGCTACTTTCCGGAAGACCTGTAGCCACTAAATTCTAGAGCTGAGCCTCGAACCCTGGACTCTCTGACTCCAGAGCTCACACCCCATTCATTACACCCTGCTTGCTCAGTAATCTTTAAGTAAGAAGGAGCTTTTAGGGTTGAGTTTAACAATCCCCATGGTGGGGAATCCCTTTTACTACATACTATTTATGTGGCTTCTGCCTGGTATATGTTGTGACAGGAAATAGCCTCACTTATCACAAGTTCAATGAGATTTAGAACCCTTTAAGTCCTCAGATATGTGGAGCAAGTTTTTCATTTTACAGATGAGGGAATTGCCTCCTTCAAAAATGGGAAGGAAAGGGTTACACAGGCCTGCAATATAGTCTTTCCCTTTCCTGGGGACACCCTGGGGGAAGAAATGTGACCTGGTCAAATCTCCTTGTAAATAAGCTATTAAGGATTCCAGGGGAAACCACTGATGGTATTTATTAGTGGCAGAATTTTTATCTTTGGGATACTTTTAGCAGCCTGTACCTCATCCTTCTAGGATTGCTTATGGTAAATAAACCTGGAATCTACTGATTCACGGGGCATGGCGCCCTGAAAAATGTCACCTAAGCTATGTAATTGCAGGAGTATAAAATGGAAATGTTTCGTGACTAAAAGAGCTGGCTTTCATGTAAGCAATGTGTTTAGATGCATCTTTTAGAGACCTGTGTGTTAAATCTGGGCCAGAGCAAGTCCTAATATGATAAGAAAGGGCCCGGGAAGTGGTATTGGCTGTCCCAGCCTCTCCCCACCTTCCCTGTGCCTCATGATTACTTGTAGCTTAGAAACGATTTGTAAAGCTTGATACCTGGTTAAGAGATTTGTTTCTTGTGAGTCTCATTTAAAAATCCAACCTTTGTGTTATGTCTGAAACATACCGCTTTATCCGAGATCACAGAGTTTGTCAGCAATGGAAGATTAAGTTTCAGACCTCTTACCTCCTGTATCCCAGACCAGTTTAATGCTGAGCTTTCCTCTGCTTCAACATCTTCCTCATTTTCTGCATCTTCTTCATGACTTAGAATGATGATGATAATGATGCTGCTGAAGGGGATGACAACAGTCATGGCAAAGCAACTACCTTTGATTAAATACCTACTATGTATCAGACACAATGCTATGTACTCTATAAATACAGTGTGAACAACACAAACATCTATAAAAACTCACTACTTATATAAAACAGATGTGCACAGAGCTTTCATTAGTTTGAACCTTATGAAACTGCCAATATTCAACCCACCAAACAGCAATTTCATAAGGCTCCGCCTAATTCTATATGTCAAGTAATCTAAGTTAGGTGACCAAAGAAAGCGCCTCTGAAGATCTTCAGTCTGAATGATAAGAGGGAGCCTAGTATATAAAAATCAGAGGAGAGAATATCCCACGAAAAGGGAAGCTTCAACTGTAAGGGCTCTTAGCAGGGAGCCAGTCTGGGAATTTGAGACACTGAAAGAGTACTGATATGATTGGGGCAGAGTGGGTGAGACAGAGTGACAGAAGTCAAGTGTGGACAGGGAGGCAGGAACAAAGCCCCTGGGCTTTATAGGCAGAACTAGAGAGGTTAAGTTTATCCTAAGTGGGTTTTGACTTCGGGTAGGAGCAGGGGAGATGAGATGTGATTTACATTTTTAAAGAGTCTCTCCAGCTGCCAAGAGGAGAATGGACGACAGGGTGCAAAACTGGTGACAGAGAGACCACGTGGGATGCTTCTGCCGTGGGTCAAGTAAGAGCTAACGGTGGCCTAAGCTGGAGTGATAGCAGGGGGGATGGAGATAACTCATTAGATGTGGGATTAGTTTGGTTGCTTCTGATAGGCAGACATTGCCCATGTTCCCAACAGCCACATTATGAGAGCTCTTATTGGTGTTTCAGAGAATGTTTGCTAACAACCTGTCAGCTTAGAGAAGGCTGTGGAAGCAGACAAGGGTTGTACTCATTTACTTTGATATATGACTTGTGAATAAGATATTGCAAGTTGATTCTCTCCTTTGTCTCAGAGAAGGATTTGCTTTGGGTGGGTGGGGGGGGCAGCATTTGACAGGAGGCACTTATAGGGGGGTCTGTCTTTGGTATACGAGAAGCTGGAGACTGGAGCTCCTATGTGCCTCTCCAGAAAACGAAACTGCTTCCAGGTCCAGAGATAATTAGACAAAAGTCTCACGGCTGCAGTGAGCAGAAAAGAAGGGCTCTGATGGGCAGATTCTTGGCATAGCTGTTCAAGACACACAAGGGCTTGCCCAGTGACCAGGAGAGTAGGGGCTACTGAGGAAAACTGGCTGAGGATTAATTGAATGATGAGAAGGAGCATGAGGATGAGAGGAAAGGGAGTTTGGGGTCTGGGACAGCGCCCGGGCTGCCTTTGGAGGCCAGTTCCCTAACAATGCGTTCTGGGCGAAGTCAGGGGCTTGATTGAAGCTTAATTCAGATTCTTTGAATGTGCCTTAAGGAGACAGACTAAGAAATGATCTGATGAAATGCAATGGGAAGCAAAGCTTGGCAAGGGCACAGTGGCAAATGAGCTAAGAATATGGGGGGATATCCTGCCAGGCCCCCTTCCCCCAAGGACCACCCTCAGCGTATCCGGAGAAATCAATCAATCGGACAGGACTGGATGGCTCCCACAGGACACCAATGGGGGACCCCTGTGAGGGTTGGGGGTCTTCCATTGACAAACAGGATTTCAGTCTCAACAGAGCATTAAGACGGGTCAGTGAAGGCACAGGGGAGGAGCTCAACGTCTCTTAGTATCCTGTGGGCTACTCAGCAGGGCCAAATGCTATGCCCACTCCTGGACTCTGCCCACGGAATTATAGGCCCGCCTCCCACTTTGTGTGAAGGCCCTGGAGCAGGAGATGTGACATGATTTCAATGTCCCACCACACTGGGGAAATTTGTAAGAACCTCGTCGAGGGGCCACAAAATTCAGCAAGTCCGCAAACCATTCCCTGCCCTTGCACTTGACCAGCCCAAATCTCCCCGTACTGCCTCTTTCCTCTCTTGGGCATTCTTAGTTCTCTTCTCTGAATGTCTAGCTTGATATATGCGTGATCCATTGAGGCGGTCACCTCCCCATGAATGTCTTCCTATCTGCCACTCACAGGGTCATCTGCCAGGGACATCAAAATGAAAGGTTGGAAAGAACTTCATATAGATATTCTCCTCTTTATATATTCAACTTCCTCCTGCACCTCTCATCAATTTTATAAGTGAATTTATACCAAAACAACCTCTTTACAGTATCCAAAGTGCTTTACCCAATATATCTCTGCATCTCACTCTTTTGTGAAATAGCTATTATTCTCCCCATCTGACTGGTGAGAAAACAGGCTCAGAGAGGGTGAGACCTGCCCAAAGTCACACAGCAAGTTTTATGCAAGAGAAGGGCCTGGCACCCAGGTCTCCTGGTTTCCATCTATCTCACTCACCCCTATCTAATGCTCTTTTCATTGTCTTCTTTTCTTAATCTGCCATCTCAAAGGAGTAAAAATAGAACAAAATAGTATCCTCTGTCGCCGTGTCTACGCAAATGTGGATACAGCCGCTAGTTTACTTTCCTTTAGCTCAGCTGAGACAAACTCTCATCTGGAAAAAATTTGTTTCTTAACATTTCCAGGCTCATTGACTGCCCCCTCCAACCTCATACTTTTTGATCCAACCCTCTCCCCCGTGACCATTCGTAATGATTAAAAAAACACAAAAAACAAACAAAAAAAAACTGTTATTTCACACTACTGTCTGTTCCGTTGCAAAATCTCCCTTCCCTATTCCAACTACCCTCCCTAGTCTTTGACTTAGGAGACTTCTACTCATCCTCTGAGTGCCAGGAATACTACCCTTGACTTCCAAGTGGGTTGAATGGGTTGTCTCTGCTCCCACAGCCTCTTCTCTGTGTTTCTTCCATCATAGCACTTATCAGACTATATTATAATTGCCTGTTCACATGCCTTGCCTCCCCTTCTGGCCCAGAAGCCCCTTGAGGGCAGGGAGTTCCTATCTTTAGCATTTAACACAGATTTTGACCCATACTGGCAGGCGCTCAGGAAATATTTCTGGCCCTGATCGGAAATCACACACTACACAGAGATAGTTACATTTCTAGGCAATTAGTTTCTAATAAGTAAATAACCATTTTCTTGCATCTAGAAGCAGTTTCACTGGCCTTTTCTGATAATCGTACATGCATTAAAATATACAGTTCTGAAGTATTTAGTTAGATGAGCTTTGACTTCTGTATATACCTTAGTAACCAGCATCCCAAATAAGCATAGGCTGCTTCCACCTGTATTCTTCCTTGCTTTCAGCCCACAAGAGCAGTCTTCTAAACACCTTGGCCCAGGCTAAGAATCCTAGTTTTAAATCCATATCTGAATGTGATCTGTCCTTTACAAGTGCAAATCTTGGCCCAAAGGACCACAATGGCTGCAGCCAATTGGCAGGATCATGGTAAATGATGCAATGCATGGCATGACTCTTTTGAGCAGAAATGGCGCATCTGTAATGTATAGTCAGACGAATAACATTTTGTATCCCTCTCATTCATGGTCAGTGGTCAATGCAAAACCTTCCCTTCTCCTGGCTGAAGCAAAGAAGTCCCAAGCAATCCAAATCAGCTAGGAACAGATAACGGAGTCCAGGGTCTTAAATCATCCTTAGGCTTGTGGCCTGGTTTTCATTTGGTCCTGGAGAATGTCTTTTCCTTCCATGGATTGTGAGCCAATGTTTCTTTTCCGGCTGATTTATGACCTCCTATAAATTAACAGAGGCCTTTCAACTGGGAAATTCACATCCCAAAGACATGAATCTTCCATACATGATTCCTCCCCAAGGAAGCCAGAGTTAGCTCTCAATTACATACAGTGATGGAGATGCATGGTGGCTGAAACGATACAAGTGCTACTCTTATTCCAATTGGAACCGTCACGCCAAGTCCTAGGAAGAGAACAGTCAGATTTGTATCCCAGAAGCATGAAAGTTTTGTCTGCTCAGGGCAGAGGAAGGGGTTTGATCCATCTTTAGTTACAGTAAATATTGGTTTGTTGAATACCTCCCATGAGATGAGAGATACAGGGGCACAGGAACACATTGTCTCCTTTCAAAGGATTCTCAGTTGGTAGTGAAGAGAGACACATCTATGACTATATGCAAGCTAATGTTTTCCCCTTGTTTGGACATTATTTTTTACTCAGTATTTTAGTGACTTGGGCATCAAGAGTCACAGTGAAATGGAAAACAAGACACTAAATCACAATTTTATTGTCTGGTACTGGATTTCTTTTATTCATTTCTTCTTTTCTTTTAACATTCACCAAGTGTCGTTAGGTACCAGATTTTGTGCCTGGGACCAGGAATAATGTCAGAAAGAAGAGGTGGTCCTTACCTGCAAGGGGTTCATAGCGATGGTGGCTGAGGATCTGTGGGCTGTGCTCACAAATTGTACATCAGGTAGGCACAAGTGCGGAGTAAAGCAGAGATTGAAAGTTTGAGGTAGAAAATTTACTTATGGATTGTATGTCTCTTAAGCTGATGTTTTTTCTTACTGAGAAAGGAAAAAATGGCTTACAGTAGAAAAAACTCAGAACAAGGAATCAGAAGGCTGGCTGTCTACTCCCAGATCCTTTTCCCATTAGCTGGTGATTTGATAAAAGTCATTTGAACTTTTAGCCCCAATTCCTTCATATGTACAATGGGAGAAATGCTTACCCTGGGAGCGGGAAGTTGTGCGTGTATGTGTGCGTGTGTGTGAGTGTTTGATAAGAATCATCTATGTACAATTCATTCTTCCACACATTCACCACCCATTCATTCATTCCTCCGAATAAACCTTTGTTTATCCTACATAGTAGTCTTTTGTAGCTGCTGCAACAAATTACCACTAACTTGGTGACTTAAAAGAACAGAAATCTATAATCTCACAGTTCTAGATGCCAGAAGTCAAAAGTTATATCACTGGGCTGAAATCAAGGCGTAAGCAGGGAAGACTCTAGGGGAGAATCTTGCCTCTTCCAGCTTCTGATGGCTGCCAGCATTCCTTTGCTTGTGGCCACATCACTCTAATCTATATCTCTGAGGTCATACTGCCTTGTCTTCTTCCGTCTGTAATTTCCTTTGACCTCCCTTTTATAAGGACACTTGGGGTTGCATTTAGGGCCCACCCAAATACTCCAGGGTAATTTCTCCATTTCAAAATCCTTAACCTGATTACATCTGCAAAATCCTACTTTTGCCATATAAGGTAATATTCACAGGCTCCCAGTGTTAGGATATCTTTTATAGGGCCATTATTTAGCCTACCACATCCTGTATTTGTGTGTTTGCTTGGCACTTTGAGAGTGGGTAAAATATACGGATCAAGGGTATGGACTTTGGAATCAGAGTACTGTCTCTGCCACTTCCTAGCTGTGATTTTGGGTAAGCTATTCCATTATAATAATACGGACCACATGAGATTATACGCATCAAGTATTTAGCGCCATTAGTTTAGGATATTAAGTAAGTACTCGACAGATATCAGAAACTACCAACATTAGGCACTCATGGTCTAGAGTTAAAAGTCTTTGTCCTTTCCATTGGAGAACTCAAGATCTAGTTGAGAAAATACAGAATAAACAGGTTACATGAAGTATGATAATTGCTATTAGCAAAGGGAAGTCACGGCTGTGGGAACACAGAGTTGAGCCATATATCCTGCAGGATAGGGAGGAGATGGAGGAATCTTGATGGATAAGAAGTTGTTAACCCAGAAGGAAAAGAGAATGCAGGTGGGGCAGCATGTGCAAAAAAAGGGCATGATAGCAGATGAATGGATAAGGAAGATGTGGTACATATATACTATGGAATACTACTCAGCCATAAAAAGAGAACAAACTAATGCCATTTGCAGCAACATGGATGCAAATAGAGATGATCATACTAAGTGAAGTAAGTCAGAAAGAGAAAGACAAATACCATATGATATCACTGATATGTGGAATCTAAAATATGGCACAAATCAACTTATCTACAAAGCAGAAACAGACTCAACAGACATAGAGAACAGACTTGTGGTTGCTAAGCGGGGGG
>NW_006775143.1:3688935-3695983 GCF_000442215.2 Lipotes vexillifer | reverse complement strand
GGAGGGAGAGCGATGGACTGGACTGGGAGTTTGGGGTTGGGAGATGGAAACGATTACATTTAGAATGGATAAACAACAAGGTCCTACTGTATAGTGCAGGGAACCATATCAATCTCCTGAGCTAAACCATAATGGAAAAGAATATTAAAAAAGAATGTATATATGTGTAAAACTGAGTCACTCTACTGTACAGTAGAGATTGGTACAACATTATAAATCAAGTATATTTCGATTAAGAAAAACAACAAAATCAATAAAAAATTTAAAATTTCTGTTTGATAAAAACTGTTCAAAAGGTGAAAAAAAAAGGACATGAAAAAGGGCAAGGCTTACTGGGGAATAATATGGAATCTGAGCAGGACCAGAGAGATGCCAGGGGCTTGTTTGTGTGGGGCTGTTAGTGCCAGGCAGGGTCTGCCTGCTGGGCACGCAGCCTGTGCAGTTGCCCTCACCCTGCACTTAAAAAGGTCTTGTGCTTTGCTTAATGCTTCGCTCTTGCTGTCTTGAAATTCCTAATAATCTTTTTAACAAGTTCTGTGTTTTCATTCTGCACGGGGCCCTGCAAATTCTGTAGCTAGTCCTGGTGCCAAGAAAAAGAGTGTAGGCTTTTTCTTAAGGACAAGAGCTTCCTATTAAAGGATTTTAAGCAGAGGAGAGCATAAGCAGACGCAGGTTTTAAAAACATCAGTCACAAGTTGTTTCTGGGGAGAAAGATGGATGGGATGGCAGTGGCGAGGCTGTGGTAACCGTTGAGGTTAGAGGGTCTGGCCTAAGGCAGGGAGGATAGGATGGAGGCAACATCAGAGCTGATTTATTTAGTGAGTAGAATTAGTGGTGACTGGATGCTGAAGGTACAGAGAAGAGAGAAAATCAGGATCATTCCCATGTTTTTAGCCCCAGTGATGGAATGAGGCAGGACCACTGATGAGACAGGGAACCCAGGCAGTAAGTAGCAGCAAATTCCGTAAGGAATAATGCTCTTGAGTTGCAAGGGATTGCAGAACTCTCTCCCTCCTTTTCCTCCCCTGCGTCTCCCCTTCTCCGTGTCCTTTTCCCTTTCCTCTCCCTCCTCCTTCTTTCTTTTGTGGAGCTGGGGAGATCAGACTAATCCAATAGGAAAAAGTGAGACAGATTTCAGACTTTACAAAAAGCGTCTTTTCCTTTCTGTCCCCCAAACAGCTTTCAAGCTGCCAAGAGCTTTCCTACCTAGTGGTCTTTTTCCTGCAGATCTGATCCCTCTGACTCTAAGGTTTGTCTAACTAGCCTCACCTCCCTCCCCACACCCATGCCCTTCCACACTCACCACACACACATAGACATTTAACTCACTTATATCCTCATTCTTCTGGCTGTTTAATTGACAAGTCCTCGGGAAAGTCTTCACTGTTTTAAAGCCACAGAGAGTAGCTCAAGGCCAAGAGAGGCAGCTTGCACTTAAATGGGTATTAGAAGGACAGCACATACTTAAGTGCTTTTACATCGAGCAAGCTGATTCGAATCCTGGCTCTGCCATTTTCTAGCCTTGTGACCTAAGACAAATTAGTTGACTTCTCTGAAACTTTATTTTCCCCTCTGTAAGATGGGTTCAATAGAACCCATTTCACCTGATCATGCACATGTAATAATTAGCAGTTTCTCCCATAGAGAGTAAGCACTCACGAAATGCTAACTCATAGGCACAAACTCTCTCACTCTTGGTCTCTCTCATGCATACACACACACACACACACACACACACGCATGCACATCATTCACTGGGTACCAGCTGCTGTAAGAAGTGCTTGCCTCCAAGCCCACTACCATGACACACATGTGACACACCACACACGCACACAAAGGCACATATACTGCATTCTCCACTATATACTTCCCTGATTTCCTGTCCTTTGCATTTTTTTCAGGACTGTCACAACAACAATAATATGTAAATGTTTGTGTAATGCCCCTTCTCTCCCATGAATCTATAAGCATCAAGAGACAGAAACCATGACCACTTTGCTCACTGTGTCACAGAACCTGGAAAAGAATAAGTGATAAATTAATATTTTCTGAATGCAGCAATGTAAATGAATGAATGAATGATGATCGCAAGAGGTGGGTTATAATGATGACGGAGGAAGCCACCCGGAATACACAGAACACATAACGCAAATCTTTGGGAGGCCTGTGTACTCTGACCCTGTAAAATGGGTCCCTGGCTAGAAAGATCTAAGAATGGCAACTCTCAAAGTGGGATATTAGACGACTTGATTACAGTGAGAATTGCATATTGATCAGAACTTTACAGTTTATAAACTGCTTTTACTAGTATTATCTCATGTGATTCACCCAGCAGTGCTGAACCAGAGGAGTTATTATTCCCAATTGCAAATGAGAAAAAGGAGACTTGGGAGATGCTCTAATTGCCTAAGAGGTCAGCAAGGCGAGGTGGCAGGATTAGTGTTCCCATCCATGTGGATTTGACTCTGCAGCCTGTGCTTTCTTCTGCGCACCTTGGTGCCACTTAAGCTTAGTAGGCGTTTACCAAGCACCAGCTCTGCATCAGGCCCTGTGCTGTGTGCTCTGGCTGCCGAGATGAACCTGACTCTGCAGTGAGAGGTAAACGGATGACTAGGCAGGATGGCACATACCCAGTGTGAAAGGGGCCCCATAGAGGGGACAACTGAGTCAGCTCTGGGGTTGGCTGGGCGTTGGGGGCCAAGCACACAGAGCCAGGCAGAGGCAGTGCCTTCCGGACTAATCCCTGGCGAGCTGGGGTGGCAGAGCACTTGAGAAATGATCTCAGAGACACACGGGGAGGGCCTTGGCCTGGCTCACTCAGGCTGCTGACGGTCAGCTCCTGGGGGGCCCACTCAGCAGGGGATGCGGGAACTGACTTCCATCCTCAGTCCTTCCATGGCCTTTTGCCCTCCTTCCAGTCCTCTCTCCCTTTCCTGGCATTTTCTCTTCCTGGCTTCTCGTCACAGACCTCATTCTTTGTCCTCGGTTTTGAGTAAAGAAATAGCTGACAAGATTCACGGTGATGCTCCCATGAATAAGCAGAGAAGGGAACTGTGTCTATTAAGAAAAGGTAAAGGAAAGGAATATGAAAAAGAATACGTATATACATATGTATAACTGAATCACTTTGCTGTACCCCAGAAACTAACACAACATTGTAGATCAACTGTTCCTCAATGAGTGGTATATGAAGTGGAGTGATGAGGTCTGTTACAGAGAAAGCTAATTTCTTCACTTACTTTGGAGCAGGGCAGAGCATGTCTTTTGAAGGGGCACAATTTGGTGTGCTTCCCCACTCTACCATTTAAGTATGATGGTGGTGAACTGCATCATCACCTTGAGGCTTGGTTTCCTCCTCTATAAACTGAGGACAATAATACCTACCCTATGGGGTGATTGTGAGAATTAACTCAGAGAACGTATGGGAAGTGCTTGGTCCAGCATCTGTTTTATGACTGCTTTTTGCTGAAGGGGAGCTGTTCATATGATCTTTCATTCAACTCACATTTACTCTGATCTTCTGGACACCAGATGGAGAATGTACAGATAAGTCACAGACCTTGATCTCAGGAACTAGTTTAAGAGTGGAGAAAGATACATGAAAGCAAGTGTCCAATGAGTTAGAAGTACTCATTGAGTTAGAAAAATGACAAAGAACTTTGAGAGTAAAGAAGAAAATGGGATGTTTCTGAACTGGGGGATAGAGGGAGTCAGAGAATCCTTCACAGGGGGAGGAATGAGTTGAAGTTCTCTGCTAGAGACATCTGGGGGACGGATCCACCAGCACGAGGCCACGGAGTTATCCGGTGACTCAGTCAGTATGGGGGCTTCCAGACAATGGCCCTTTATCAACCTGATGCATTTTGAAGACTCTGGTTTGGGTTAGGAAGAGAACTTGTGATGCCTTGGGCGACTGACGTGAAATGAAACAGTCGGAACATTTAAGAACACAGGCTTTGGAGTCAAAGATCTAGGTTCAGACCTGGACTTCATTGCTTTACTTACTAGTTGTGCCATTTCAGGCGAGTTACTTCACATCTATGGACCTCACTTTCATCATCTGCAAAATAGTGGAACTAGATCCAGCTTCATAGAGCTGGCCCAAGGATACAGGCACAGCACTTCTTACAGCAGCTGGTACCCAGTGAATGATGGGCATGCGTGTGTGTGTGTGTGTATGCATGAGAGAGACCAAGAGTGAGAGAGTTTGTGCCTATGAGTTAGCATTTCGTGAGTGCTTACTCTCTATGGGAGAAACTGTGCTAATTATTATATGTGCATGATCAGGTGAAATGGGTTCTATTGAACCCATCTTACAGAGGGGAAAATAAAGTTTCAGAGAAGTCAAGTAATTTGTCTTAGGTCACAAGGCTAGAAAATGGCAGAGCCAGGGTTCGAATCAGCTTGCTCGATGTAAAAGCACTTAAGTATGTGTTGTCCTTCTAATACCCATTTAAGTGCAAGCTGCCTCTCTTGGCCTTGAGCTACTCTCTGTGGCTAAGTTTCCAGTTAACATGCAGCCCAATCAGAATTAGAGACCCTTTGAAGCATGAAGTCCCCAAAATAGCAGGTTGTGACTCTTGGGTGAGAAGGTGCCCCACCCAATGCTTCCTCCAAAGCCTCGGAGGAAGGAAAAAGAAGCGAGGAGAGAGGACTTTACTCGAAAAAGGTGACACATGTTTTCCAGCAGCTGCCTCCAGAGATGGGATGGAGATTCTGAGCATAGTGGTTTTAAACGTTTCATTCAATTTTTCATTATTGCTTCAGGCCTGGGCAAGGTTGGACCGTTGAGTCCAAAGCAAAAATGGAGAAAAAAGGGCTTTAAACTGCAGGTCGAAGGAAACCATGTCACTGTGTCTGTTTCACATGGTTCTGCTTGCGGGAATGAGCTAACCGGATTGTACTGCCCTGGTTATCTCCGGAAAGGGGGATCCTGTTCGGGGAAGCTGTAGGGAGTGAGAAAGAGGTTTGGAAAAAATGGGCTTTAGCTTTGAAAAGATAGGATTGACTTTGCAGAGTGGGTTTCCTGAATTGCACTGCTTGATTGCCCACTGTTTGAGTGGTACTGTGTGCTCTGCCTGGTGCTGGGCATTAGAGGGGTCCTGTAGGAGCAGAAGAGATGTAGTTTCTAAGTGATCTGAGAGTGGAGTTTGTCCAAAGTACAGAACCAGCACAGAGAAGGGCATGATGAACTAACTCTGGGTCAATTTTTTCCTTTTATAAGTCTTATTGTAAATACAGGGGGAAATATGTCTTTTCCAAATGATTACTTTCATGGAAGGAGGCTGAGTAAATATAACGATTCATAGGAAGATGAAGATGTGCACCAGGGCACTTGTTTCTTAAGAACCACACTGGCAAGTTCAAGTTTCCGTCTACCCTTTTCTCATCACAAGTACAGCTACCATCCCTCCCTCACATACTCACTCTGGCTTTTCTCTAGTTGGAAGCAGAGCAGTGGAAGTTATAAGGGCACAGAGGAGCCTCCCTAACACAAGTTTCGCTCAACATGCATGATATTGTTCAGCACAGACTTTCTCACATTCAAAAAATTATCAGAAATAAATAAGCTTAAAAATGTTCCTTCTTAGAATGGGTTCCGTTGAGCATTCAAAGAAGAGATTTTGGTTTCAAGGTTGGTGTAAAGATTGGGAAATCCTTCCTTTAAATCTAATGAAAATGACAACAAGAAAAAGAAAGAAAAGCGGAAGGAGAGATAAAACCTACTTTGTCTTCAGTGAAAGTGGAAATAGTTATGACCCCCAAACCACAAACTTTGATAATATTCCTATCTGTGAAATCTGGTCTGTGGCAAGGGGGTGGATGCCCAGAACATGTGTGACTTCTCAAACCTGGAACCGGGTGCAGATTTCCCTAGAACTGTCACAATCCTGAAAAGACTGTGATCCTTTGATTAAGCAGGAGAATCTAAGATTGTGGGCAGCCCAGGAAGAAGAGAGATGATGCTATGTGAAACCACTGGCTTAGAGGCAGGCTCTGTGCACTGGCATTTGGAATTGTTTATGATTTAGCCCACCAAATCCTCCTTCCCCATCTAGTCTTGACACTCCATCTCTGAGAAAGAGGATCTGAAGTGTGGAATGAATACGATGATCACCAGATCACAAATCAGAAGGCCTGTGACATACAGAGTTTAAATGGGAGCCTACCTGGTCGCCCAAATACCTAAAACCGAAGGAAACATTTCCATTTCCAGCAATGGAAATGTTAAATTTGGTGAAAGTGTTCTGGAAAACCAACAAAATAAAAATCCTGCCACCTTCACTGACTTTCCCATCTTTTACTTCTGCACCCCTCACCATGCACAATCATTGTTCATCCAATATTTTGTCACATTCAAAAAATTATCAGCAAGAAATAAGCATAAAAATCTATGCATAGATACTTAATAGTCAAAGACATGGGGAAAAAAAGAAAATATATCCCTGGGGGAAGAGTTCAAGCAAATAGTTTTTTAGTTCCTAAAGGTTTCAAGGAAATTAGTTACCTTGATAGCTCACTTGCATAAAAAAATGAGCTATAAGCTGAAAAGCAAGGATTTCAGTAAAAAATTAAATCGTAACAGAAGGTGAGAAGAGCTCAAGAAATAACTGAAGAAAAATGTAAAGTGTCACTGACGTTAAAGTCACATGAAAATTTCCCAAAGTAGAATAAACTTAACTGAAAGCATAGTCAAGGACAACTTTCTCCTTGGAAAAAAAAAAAAAAAAATCACATAAGAAAATATTTTATAAAATAAAAAATGCTTTAATGGAAAGAAACATCAGTGTATCCTGCCCAAAATTTTTATATAGAATGATGAGCACAGATCCTAGTAAATTTATTATATTCTGGGCTTCCCTGGTGGCGCAGTGGTTGAGAGTCTGCCTGCCGATGCGGGGGATACGGGTTCGCGCCCCGGTCCGGGAGGATCCCACGTGCCGCGGAGCGGCTGGGCCCGTGGGCCAGGGCCACTGGGCCTGCGCGTCCGGAGCCTGTGCTCCGCAACGGGAGAGGCCGCAACAGTGAGAGGCCCGCGTACCGCAAA
>NW_006775143.1:3617862-3688925 GCF_000442215.2 Lipotes vexillifer | reverse complement strand
AAAAAAAAAAAAAAATTATTATATTCCAATACTACTATTATACTACTGATAATAATAATAGAAATAATATAGAAGGAAAAAGTTCAGACTTGCCTTATGCTTTTCCACAGCAAACACTCAGAAAATAGTGGAATAGTGTCCATAAAGTTTGGAAGGAAGGAAATTGGACTCATTAATTTTATATCCAGCTGAGTTTGTCCTTAGAATATTAAGGTAATAGATCTACATCCTGAAACATGCAGAAATTCAACATACAGCATGCATAAATCATCAATGGAATTAAGGAACAGAGACTGGACAAAGGAATGCACCCAATGAAGAGATGAAATTTAAAAACTTAGGAGTAGAGAAGTCATAGTGAAACGGATTGATGGTGAACTTTAAATCCATTTAAATATATAACCAATATTAATGACTCTTGAGTGTTCTTGTTACCTAGCAGAAAAATATTATGAAACTTGCCAATGAGAAATACTATTCAAAATCAGGAAATGGGGAAAGCGAGGATTCAAGAGATACTGTTTAGGGTGGAAGCATAGAATTTTAAAATATGTCTCCAATTACAATGTTTTAAATAAAATTTCTCCTCTTTAACTTTAGAGGGAGTTTTAATAAGTGAGGTCTATTTTAAAATTTTTTAATATAATTCTTATTTTATATTGGAGTATATTTGATTTACAATGTTGTGTTAGTTTCAAGTGTACAGCAGAGTGATTCAGTTAAGTGGGATCTACTTTTATAAGAAAATTTTTATTTAAATTTCAGTAACTCCTTTAGTTTTGGGTTGGGTTCTATTTTCTGTTAAATTCAAGAAAACTGAAAATAATCCTTTATATTTTAAATGGCCTATATTGGACCATAATTTCACTGAGCAGTGACATAGGTAATGACTGGTTTTAAAAATGTGTTTATCAGATGTAAAGAACAAACTTATGGATACTAAGGGGGGAAGGGGGGTTGGCATGAACTGGGAGATTGGGATTGACATATATACACTACTGTGTATAAAACAGATAACTAATGAGAACCTACTGTATAGCACAGGGAACTCTACTCAGTGCTCTATGGTGACCTAAATGGGAAGGAAATCTAAAATAGAGGGGATAGATGTATATGTATAGCTGGTTCACTTTGCTGTACAGCAGAAACTAACACAACATTGTAAAGCAACTATACTCCAATAAAAATTGATTAAAAAAGTGTATTTATCTGTGCCTTTTTTTCTTAATCAAAGAATACATTCTAATGAAATAGTAGAATGCCAATCAATTAGAGTTAGGTTGAAATGAAAATCTATGAACGCAAAGAAGGAAAAAGAATAAAGATATGATGACTGGAAATTGGGAAACATGTACTGTGCCTTTGGACAAGTCAATATAATAATAAGCCATAATCAGTAGTAAAGGAGAATGTTGTAGGAAATACAGCTGTGAGCTCCCACTGTGAGCTCTGCAGAGCTTAACAACTCTCATATTCTATAGACCTCTTATTGCATCTGATATTAATACGCCCTTTGCGTTCAAAATACAACAGTTTCTTACATATTTAACCCTTGCAAAAGTCATCAGAGAAGTCTTCAGGACTCACATTTGGTGGAATCTGCTTCTACCTTCTGGAATCTGTAACGAGGGAGAACTATATTTCTCTTTCCAGAGTTCTATCATTGGACTCCGGACTCTGAGATCTGTTACCTTGATGAGTGTACGTACGCTCTGTGAAGGATTTGGATTGTGTGTTGTGTTTTCTTATGTTTATTCACCATCCTTCAGAATCTGGCAGAGTGCCTGGCATATAGTGGTACTTAATAAATATTTGTGAACAGAATAGATGAATGAATAATGCACACATAAATGTTAAGCATACATGAACATTCCCTAACTTAATTTTTTTATTTTCATTTTATATTGGAGCAGAGTTGATTAACAATGTTGTATTAGTTTCAGGTGTACAGCAAAGTGATACAGTTATATATATACATGTATCTATTCATTTTCAAATTCTTTCCCATTTAGGTTATTACAGTATATTGAACAGAGTTCCCTGTGCTATACAGTCGGTCCTTGTTGGCAATCTATTTTAAGTATATTAGCAGTGTGTATGTCGATCCCAAATTCCCAATCTATCCCTCTCTCTCACCTTTCCCCCCTGGTAGCCATAAGTTTGTTCTCCATGGCTTCCCTAACTTTAAAGAGCCTCTGCTCTCCGCTACACTATACTCCCTTTCCTAAGCTCTGGAGAAAGGAACAGTAGACATTCTAATCAAGAAATCTGTTGTCAGTGTCAAGGGACACTTTAGCAGCCTACACTGGCCTGTGGTCTTGCCTTGTATGGTTTTCCTTCTGATACGTTATGAGTTTGAGAAAGAAAAAAGTATTGGAAGAGATTTTGTCTGCAGATACAAAGAAATGAAAGATGACGTTCCAGGATCCTTGCTTTGGCGACAGGCTCACAGGTTGGAAAGACCTCTTCACACACTTTCTACTCAGCTCTCCCTTCTGACCAAAAAGGATGGGAATGCTGGGATTCTGTCCCCCTGATGGTGCAGCCATCTGACCCCTGACAACTTCAGGGGTCACTATAAGACTTCAATACAGTGGTAACTTTGGTATTTTGGAAGGTTGCTTTCCGTAATGAGATGTTAAAATGGGACCTTCTGTGAGTTAGTTTCAGAATGTACAGTATAGTGCTAACTGCTTCTAGATGCTAGTGTGGTGTTAGACGACACAAGCAGAACTTATAAAGGCTGAGGTCAAAGGTTATGGAACCATTAGCCCAATATAAAAGTATAAAAGTGAGGGAAGAGGAGATTTAAAAAGTGAGAAGCATGCTAATGGGAAAACGTTGTTAGAGATGTAGCCTTTCGCACATGGTGGGGGACAAGAGCTCGTTCTCACTTCAAACTGAATGACCGAAATTTTAAGGAGACTGGAATCTGTAGTCCATCTGATAATGGACTCTTGCTTGTTAAAGCCTAACGGAGAAAAAAACCTGTGTCTGGTATCTGTTCTGGTGATAGATGAGGAGGGACAGTTTTATTGGAAACGAGCCACTCTCCCAGAGTTCACTGGAGCAAATAATATATGCTTCTAATGGACCAGATGGGTCACCAGAAAAGAAGGGGCTGGGAGTCATCCTGAAAAATGTTTTTCCCAAAAAGGACTCCTGAATGGGCGCTGGGACCTCACTGAGACTATCAGAAGCCAGAGAGGAAGCTGTAAATGCCCCCCTTGCAGGGAACTGAATCTGAGATATCCAGAAGCAACGGTGGACCACCTATAAAGAACTCACAAATATGTCACAAGAAGGGATCGGCTTTGAACATTCACTGAACCTAGTCTCTGTATTTACCCACCGTGATGCCCAAAGGAAATCAATGTCAGGTTTTACATCAGCACTGATGAAGGACTTTTCCTGGCCTTTGCGTCTCCTCAGTCTTTCACTTCAATCCTGGAGGAGCCAGAGGCATCCTCATGAGGGGGCGGACAAAAAGAAAGAGAGGCAATTGTGAGCACCAAACCTGACGTAGACCTGACCTGGGGTAGGAAGAACCTTAAACTGCAAAGGAAGTTAAATAATGCCATAGGACTGAACATATTAATCACTGAACTGAGTCTGTCCAGGGGGTGTTTGTATTATTGGAGAGCAACCAGACAAGCCATGGAGCCAATTCAATATTACATCTATGCAGAATACGTCTGGATGAGCAACGGGGAGAAAAAAAAAAAAAAAAAAAGCTTCCCTCCTGCCAGGCCACTTGGAGTGCTGACCTTTCAACGTCTTGGTTATACTTTTATTGTTTGCAGGAGTGTAACTAGAGGGCACAAAGCTCACTGTAGTTGAATTCCACCTATTTTCCTAGCCCAACCCTACCCTGTGCAAGATTCCCCTCTAACATAATTAAAATAACTAGTATCAATGACAGAGCATTTGCTTCATTCCACATTCCATGCTAAGTGCTTTATGAACATGAACCAATTTAATCTTGTTGTTAACCATCCCAAGGCGGTAGGTATCATAGTCTCTTATTACAGTTTAGGAAACTGGGGCTAAGCTAGGAGAAGCACTTTAACCAATACCATATGACTAGAGAGTGGCAGAGTCCAGCCTCCAGCAAAAATCTCACCAACTCAAAAGTCTCCTCTATTAACCATGACCCCACTGCCTATCTCTCAAGCAGGTGTTAAGAAGATATTTGCGATTAAGACTTTGTTAGTCTCTAATTAAACTCTGATGCCCGAGAAAGAACTAACCTTAAACAACACATTCTAGCTGAACTCTCCCATCTCCGTAAGAGTATCCTTTGTCAAGCAGCAGAAATGAATTCCCTGATACTTCTGCTCATTGTTATTAGTTCTGCCTTTTAACACCACATTAAACCAGTTTAGATACTTGAATACATGAGACTCTTTTTGCTACAATGGCCATATCTCCTTTAAATTTCTCTTTTTCCAGTTGAAGGATCTCAGTAATTTCTAACATTTGTCATCCTTTAACTTGTCCTTAAGTGATACCAGTTAAACTTAGCTTCCCTGACAAGTCTGTCCACTGTGGGATACAGACAGCACTTTGCTTGCTACACCATATTGTAGGCAATTTAAACCTCTATAGATGAAATTAGTCTTTAATAATGAATGTTGGTTGGTTGGTTGGGTTGATGATTCCTCATCAGATCGTTTTTCAATCCGGATCCCTTAATCTAGACTCCCCACAGTTTGTTAACGTATCTCTAAAATCGTTCTGATCGTATTAAATCTTGACTTTGCCCCTCAAGGGATCTGATATCTGCTTTGTTTTGTTGAGGGCCATGTGGCCTCATTTGAGTCATTTAAATGGTTCATGCTTCTGCCTTCCGCTTGGCGATCTTCTAATTCATCCCTGATACATCTGAGCTTGTTTGCTTTTTGACATTCTGCTTTGGCTATAATCCCATGACATGCAAGTAGAGCTGTTTTCTAGACTTAGAAGCAGAGGGTTAGACTTCAGGGGGAATGTTAATGATAGAGCAACTGTTGGCATGATCTTAATTTAGAGATGGATTGACTTTAAGAGAACATGTGAATACAGAAAGAACGATAAGCAGGGAAGGAAGAACAAACTTGAAAACGTTGGAGGGGGGAGGCATCTAAACAGTAGAGATGAATAATAATGACTAGCAAATGACAACTTCGATTTATATCACTTGCTATAGGTCTTATAGCCATTAAGTTGCAGAGGTTAGATTCAAACTTACTTTCCTTTTAACTTCAAAGTCTAAGTATATACACAATGGACTACTACTCAGCCAGAAAAAAGAATGCCATTTGTAGTGATATGGATGGACCTAGAGATTGTCATACTGAGTGAAGTAAATCAGACATAGAAAGACAAATATATGATATTGCTTACATGTGGGATCCAAAAAAACGATACAAATGAACCTATTTACAAAACAGAAATAGAGTCACAGATGTAGAAAACAAACTTACGGTTACCAAGGGGGGAAAGGGGAGGAGGGATAAATTGGGAGGTTGGGACTGACATATACACATTACTATACATAAAATAGGTAACTAATAAGAACCTACTGTATAGCACAGGGAACTCTACTCAATACTCTGTAATGACCTATATGGAATAGAATCTAAAAAAGAGTGGATATATGTGTAACTGATTCACTTTGCTGTACACCTGAAACTAACACAGCACTGTAAATCGACTATACTCCAATAAAAATTAATTAATAAAAAAATAATTAAGGTCCCCCCAAAAGTCTATCATGCCTTAACCACTGTGCAGTACTGCCTCCCAAGTCAGAAAGAATCTAAAAGAGGATGCCTAAGACACACAAACAAAAACCCAAAAAGTCTCTGATGTAGAAGAGAGATCGAAGAGAATATAAGACTACTGGATTTCATGAGAAAGTTGGAACTCGAGGGAATAGTGATCAGTGTTTCAGCAGTGTGATGTAGAACTGTGTTCTCCACTATATTGGAGGTGTGAGAAGATGATTCTACCACTTTCAGACTAAGAATAGATCTGTGGTTTTCAACCTGGGGCAAGTTTGTCTCCCAGAAGACATTTAGAATGTTTGGAGACATTTCTGGTTGTCACAGCTGCTGAGGGATGACAGTTTCATTTACTGGGAAGAGGACAGAGATGCCACTAAATGTCCTGCAAGGCACAGGATGGTCCCACCACATTTACTTGGGCCAACTTGTCAATAACATTGAGACTGAGAAATCCTGGAATGAACTCCTTAGTAATCTACTAAAATTGAATTTTGATCTCCTTAATACCAAGTAGCACTATCATGTCTGGAAGGAGTTGAGACTTGAGTACACAAGGAAATGGGCTCACCATTCCTCACCAAGAGGAAAAGGAATATACTTTGGGGATGGGGACTTAGAGCCTTGGGAGGAACGTGCTGACCATGAACATGTCCTTGTTAATATTCAGTTCTGAGTTGAGACTTCGTGCCGGCTGTCCTTTGCATAGGTGGTTTTTGGGTCTAGCTAGAAAAAATTGGCCTTTGAATCAATGCTCAATGATTGTAGCAGATTTGCCCGTCTCGTGTGTTTTTGCTATTCGTTCTTTATGAAAAAAAATCAATGTCCGCTGTAAGTTGAAAAAGGGGGATCTGTGACTTGTTATATTTAGCATCACGAGGGAGAACTGCAATATTTGCTTTTTCCATAAATTTGTAAAGAAAAAGATATTTTCCACCCACCCCACCCATCCCATGGCTTTCCACTGACAGCTGCATATATGGGTATCCTGCCATATATCTCTGGAGAAAAGGAGAGCTGAGATGCAAGGACAGGCCCATGAATGGGCCCATTGACTCAGTTATTCCTCAGTGGGCAGGCACGATTGCTTTTGGAGGCGGGGGGGGCGGGGGTCAGTCCTCTCACTGTGAATGAATTGCTGGGGCACAGCTAGTGAATGGGCTTCACCCAGTAATTCCTGGTTGATTCCTATTTGGGCCAGTGAGGAGGTGGGCAGCATCAGCTGTAACCCTAGGATCCGAAAGCAACTCTCCAAACTGGGATGCCTTACAATCATGCCCTGCTGATGGAGCCTAGGGGGCAAATGTAGGGTGGATCCCTCTAGGTGTTAGTGGAGGAGGAGAGAAAACAGAAGGAAATGGTTTCCATGAATTATTGCCATAGGGGTTTAGAGAAAATAAAAGCATAGTTTAAGGGGGGAGATGGAAGGACCTCCATAGGTGCCACTCCCACTGCTCTTAGGATAAAGTTCAAATTGTGTAATGTGACCGACTCCATCTGGCATGAACAAGTCCCTGGCTTCTCTCTAGCCTCCTTCTGGGGTACTCTTATCTTCTCCAGCCAGGCTGACCACCATCTTTTACTCCCTCTAATCCTCGAGGTCTTTGAGAATGCTATTCCCTCATCCTAGAAAGGTTTTCCCCCAATCCTCCTCCTGGCTAACTTCTACTCACCCTTAGGATGTAGTTGGATCATAATTTCTCTGACCTCCCAGGCTAGGTTAGATTCCTGTCACATGTCGCGGTGGGGGTGAGCACGGGGGAAAAAAAAAAAAAAAAAAAAAAGCTTCCCTCCTGCCAGGCCACTTGGAGTGCTGACCTTTCAACGTCTTGGTTATACTTTTATTGTTTGCAGGAGTGTAACTAGAGGGCACAAAGCTCACTGTAGTTGAATTCCACCTATTTTCCTAGCCCAACCCTACCCTGTGCAAGATTCCCCTCTAACATAATTAAAATAACTAGTATCAATGACAGAGCATTTGCTTCATTCCACATTCCATGCTAAGTGCTTTATGAACATGAACCAATTTAATCTTGTTGTTAACCATCCCAAGGCGGTAGGTATCATAGTCTCTTATTACAGTTTAGGAAACTGGGGCTAAGCTAGGAGAAGCACTTTAACCAATACCATATGACTAGAGAGTGGCAGAGTCCAGCCTCCAGCAAAAATCTCACCAACTCAAAAGTCTCCTCTATTAACCATGACCCCACTGCCTATCTCTCAAGCAGGTGTTAAGAAGATATTTGCGATTAAGACTTTGTTAGTCTCTAATTAAACTCTGATGCCCGAGAAAGAACTAACCTTAAACAACACATTCTAGCTGAACTCTCCCATCTCCGTAAGAGTATCCTTTGTCAAGCAGCAGAAATGAATTCCCTGATACTTCTGCTCATTGTTATTAGTTCTGCCTTTTAACACCACATTAAACCAGTTTAGATACTTGAATACATGAGACTCTTTTTGCTACAATGGCCATATCTCCTTTAAATTTCTCTTTTTCCAGTTGAAGGATCTCAGTAATTTCTAACATTTGTCATCCTTTAACTTGTCCTTAAGTGATACCAGTTAAACTTAGCTTCCCTGACAAGTCTGTCCACTGTGGGATACAGACAGCACTTTGCTTGCTACACCATATTGTAGGCAATTTAAACCTCTATAGATGAAATTAGTCTTTAATAATGAATGTTGGTTGGTTGGTTGGGTTGATGATTCCTCATCAGATCGTTTTTCAATCCGGATCCCTTAATCTAGACTCCCCACAGTTTGTTAACGTATCTCTAAAATCGTTCTGATCGTATTAAATCTTGACTTTGCCCCTCAAGGGATCTGATATCTGCTTTGTTTTGTTGAGGGCCATGTGGCCTCATTTGAGTCATTTAAATGGTTCATGCTTCTGCCTTCCGCTTGGCGATCTTCTAATTCATCCCTGATACATCTGAGCTTGTTTGCTTTTTGACATTCTGCTTTGGCTATAATCCCATGACATGCAAGTAGAGCTGTTTTCTAGACTTAGAAGCAGAGGGTTAGACTTCAGGGGGAATGTTAATGATAGAGCAACTGTTGGCATGATCTTAATTTAGAGATGGATTGACTTTAAGAGAACATGTGAATACAGAAAGAACGATAAGCAGGGAAGGAAGAACAAACTTGAAAACGTTGGAGGGGGGAGGCATCTAAACAGTAGAGATGAATAATAATGACTAGCAAATGACAACTTCGATTTATATCACTTGCTATAGGTCTTATAGCCATTAAGTTGCAGAGGTTAGATTCAAACTTACTTTCCTTTTAACTTCAAAGTCTAAGTATATACACAATGGACTACTACTCAGCCAGAAAAAAGAATGCCATTTGTAGTGATATGGATGGACCTAGAGATTGTCATACTGAGTGAAGTAAATCAGACATAGAAAGACAAATATATGATATTGCTTACATGTGGGATCCAAAAAAACGATACAAATGAACCTATTTACAAAACAGAAATAGAGTCACAGATGTAGAAAACAAACTTACGGTTACCAAGGGGGGAAAGGGGAGGAGGGATAAATTGGGAGGTTGGGACTGACATATACACATTACTATACATAAAATAGGTAACTAATAAGAACCTACTGTATAGCACAGGGAACTCTACTCAATACTCTGTAATGACCTATATGGAATAGAATCTAAAAAAGAGTGGATATATGTGTAACTGATTCACTTTGCTGTACACCTGAAACTAACACAGCACTGTAAATCGACTATACTCCAATAAAAATTAATTAATAAAAAAATAATTAAGGTCCCCCCAAAAGTCTATCATGCCTTAACCACTGTGCAGTACTGCCTCCCAAGTCAGAAAGAATCTAAAAGAGGATGCCTAAGACACACAAACAAAAACCCAAAAAGTCTCTGATGTAGAAGAGAGATCGAAGAGAATATAAGACTACTGGATTTCATGAGAAAGTTGGAACTCGAGGGAATAGTGATCAGTGTTTCAGCAGTGTGATGTAGAACTGTGTTCTCCACTATATTGGAGGTGTGAGAAGATGATTCTACCACTTTCAGACTAAGAATAGATCTGTGGTTTTCAACCTGGGGCAAGTTTGTCTCCCAGAAGACATTTAGAATGTTTGGAGACATTTCTGGTTGTCACAGCTGCTGAGGGATGACAGTTTCATTTACTGGGAAGAGGACAGAGATGCCACTAAATGTCCTGCAAGGCACAGGATGGTCCCACCACATTTACTTGGGCCAACTTGTCAATAACATTGAGACTGAGAAATCCTGGAATGAACTCCTTAGTAATCTACTAAAATTGAATTTTGATCTCCTTAATACCAAGTAGCACTATCATGTCTGGAAGGAGTTGAGACTTGAGTACACAAGGAAATGGGCTCACCATTCCTCACCAAGAGGAAAAGGAATATACTTTGGGGATGGGGACTTAGAGCCTTGGGAGGAACGTGCTGACCATGAACATGTCCTTGTTAATATTCAGTTCTGAGTTGAGACTTCGTGCCGGCTGTCCTTTGCATAGGTGGTTTTTGGGTCTAGCTAGAAAAAATTGGCCTTTGAATCAATGCTCAATGATTGTAGCAGATTTGCCCGTCTCGTGTGTTTTTGCTATTCGTTCTTTATGAAAAAAAATCAATGTCCGCTGTAAGTTGAAAAAGGGGGATCTGTGACTTGTTATATTTAGCATCACGAGGGAGAACTGCAATATTTGCTTTTTCCATAAATTTGTAAAGAAAAAGATATTTTCCACCCACCCCACCCATCCCATGGCTTTCCACTGACAGCTGCATATATGGGTATCCTGCCATATATCTCTGGAGAAAAGGAGAGCTGAGATGCAAGGACAGGCCCATGAATGGGCCCATTGACTCAGTTATTCCTCAGTGGGCAGGCACGATTGCTTTTGGAGGCGGGGGGGGCGGGGGTCAGTCCTCTCACTGTGAATGAATTGCTGGGGCACAGCTAGTGAATGGGCTTCACCCAGTAATTCCTGGTTGATTCCTATTTGGGCCAGTGAGGAGGTGGGCAGCATCAGCTGTAACCCTAGGATCCGAAAGCAACTCTCCAAACTGGGATGCCTTACAATCATGCCCTGCTGATGGAGCCTAGGGGGCAAATGTAGGGTGGATCCCTCTAGGTGTTAGTGGAGGAGGAGAGAAAACAGAAGGAAATGGTTTCCATGAATTATTGCCATAGGGGTTTAGAGAAAATAAAAGCATAGTTTAAGGGGGGAGATGGAAGGACCTCCATAGGTGCCACTCCCACTGCTCTTAGGATAAAGTTCAAATTGTGTAATGTGACCGACTCCATCTGGCATGAACAAGTCCCTGGCTTCTCTCTAGCCTCCTTCTGGGGTACTCTTATCTTCTCCAGCCAGGCTGACCACCATCTTTTACTCCCTCTAATCCTCGAGGTCTTTGAGAATGCTATTCCCTCATCCTAGAAAGGTTTTCCCCCAATCCTCCTCCTGGCTAACTTCTACTCACCCTTAGGATGTAGTTGGATCATAATTTCTCTGACCTCCCAGGCTAGGTTAGATTCCTGTCACATGTTTCCATAGTAACCGAATCTTTTTCACTGTGGTTATTCCAACTGCCATTCCATAGCTATGTTTCACATCTGTGAGCTCAGATGAAAGCTAGGGCATAACTGCCTTGGTCATTCCTGTATTCCCAGTACCTAACCCAGCAACTGGCCCCTGGTGGGTATGGCTGAACGCAGTACTCAAGAGTAACTAATGAGGGAGAGAAAGAGTGCAGGAAGGAAGGAGGGGAGGAAGAAAGGAAGGAAGGGAGAAGGAGGGAGGAAAGAAAAGAAAGAAGGAAAAAGAGAAGTTCATATAAAAAAAAAATTATCAATCAACAGGTTTAACTTCTGAGCTTATCTGCAAGTCAGTGGGAGAACTGAAGGCTAAAATCTAGACCTCCTGAATCTGAAGCTGATAAAGTAAACAGACAAATAAACGCAATAAATCTAGAGAGAGTATTCAGAAAGAGGCCAACTCTCCCCATAACTTGGAGGGAGAATTGAGTTTGTTATGTTTTAGTGTGAGCCAGTGACTTGGGGTATTCTATCAAGTAGCCACATGTTCTTTCTCCTGGCATTACTGAGAGAATGATTAGGGGCATTGCATTTGTAAAGCAGAAACTTTACGCCAATGGCTGTGAGTAGTACGTAAAGTACATTTATCCTCAAAAACCACACTTTGAGGGACTTCCCTGGTGGTGCAGTGGTTAAGAGGCTGCCTGCCAATGCAGGGGACATGGGTTCAAGCCCTGGTTGGGGAGGATCCCACATGCTGCGGAGCAACTAAGCCCATGCGCCACAACTACTGAGCCTGCGTGCCACAACTACTGAAGCTTGCATGCCTAGAGCCCCTGCTCTGAAACAAAAGAAGTCACTGCAGTGAGAAGCCTGCTCACCACAACAAAGAGTAGCCCCCCGCTCGACACAACTATAGAAACCCTGTGTGCAGCAACAAAGACCCAATGCAACCAAAAATAAATAAATTTATTAAACACACACACACACACACGCACACACGCACACACGCACACACACACTGAGATAAGGATTGATCCCTAGTGGTGATGGAGAAATTGAGCCTCAGAATCTCAGGGTCTATTAGGAAAAACCACACTCCCCTGGGTACCTGGAAAACTTACTCATTTATCCCCTCTCTGATCCCCCACCTTCCTGATGACTCTTACTTGTACCTCACATGTTACTTTCTCTGGGGAGGTTTCCCTTACTGTCTTCCCTCACTGGGTGAAAGCCTCTCTTAAGGGCCTCCATCTCTTCTTTTTCGTACCTGTAATAATTCTAACAGCGTTTTCGAGTGATCAGTTGACTGCTACATCAAGGCTAGGCACGTGCCTGGTTTGGATCGCCCTTGTTTCCCCAGCCCCTGAATAGTCCCTGACACATAATATGTTGCCACTAACTACTTATAAGCGAATGAGTTGGATCCTTTTTATGAGTACTTACTGCAGTTTGAACCCTGTGCTGGTCTCTGGATACAAAGAAAATTAGTACATGGCTATTGCTCGAAAGAAGCTCGTAGTCACATGGGGGAAAAGTACTACTTTAAAAAATAAGAGAATTGAAGTGTTATTGGTAATAGGGAGCCCAGGGGAATCCCTGGGTGGGGAGAGGTTACTTTCATGAGAGGATAGGAAACATTCAGAAAATGTTTACAGGAGAGGAAGCTTGGTGGGAGCCCCGCAGGGTGAGAAGGCTTTTGTCAGGTGAGCAAGAGTTAAGGTGTGGTTCAGGTGAAGGAAGTGCGGATGGAGGGAGCCATATGTGCAGAGGAAAAAGAAAAGGAGGGAGGAAATTGCATTATGTGTCCGGTAATTGCAAATAGATGGGTTTGTCTGGAGCACAGGGCTGGTTCAGAGGCATGGCCAGGATGAGACTGAAGAGGCAGACGTGGCCTAGATCATGAAGTGGTTTTCACGTGTGCCTTGAGAATTTGAACCCCTCACTTTTCACTATAGGTGAAAAGAAACACGTGTTAGCAGCAAAGAATCCTTGGAAGAATACTGAATTGCTCATTCATTATCTGAATACACACTCACTGGGTTCTAACACTGCGCCACGCCCTGTACTGCTGAAGAACGTGAGTAGAAATGAATAAGACAAATGCCCTCCTCCAAGAAGACTGCTGTTTATTAAATACATAACAGAAGCCAAGCCCTGAAGTCGACAGACTTCATGCCAACCCAACCCTCACTTGTTTCACGGTAGGAATCTGAGGCCCAGGGAAATTCAGCACTGGCCCCAGGTATGTTAGTGGCAGAGCCAGGACTGGGACCTACGTTTATAATTCCTGTTCTCCTGATCTTGCCACTAAAATGATAGATTCTAACGCTAGGTTCAGCCCCTTGCTTCCCATTTTATGTTCTCCTTGCAGTAATGTGTGTTGGGAAGGGTGGGGGTTTTGAAGCCAGATGGATCTTGGTCCAGATGCAAGCTCTACCACTGACTTACTCCATGACTATGAAAAGTTCCTCCCTGGGTTTCAATGCCCTGTCAAATGGGGTGGAAGATATCTCTCTAGTAGGTTTCTGATGAGTGTAAATAAGTTGGCACATGTGGAGTATCTAGCACAGGGTGCAACAACATGTGATATAACTGAATCCATGTTAATGCTCCATATCCCCTGCTGGAAGACAGAAGGAAGGTACATCTTCCAGTATCACCAGGATACCCCAGGGTACATCCCAAAGGATGTGGACTGTTTTTGCTCTCTCCCTCCTTGCAACAAGGATTTATCTCTTATGTCTGTGCCTGTGCCATCTGAGGGGGAGAATTGGTTGGAAACACTTTCTTAAACTAGAAAGACTGGCTGGGATTCCAAAAATGTCTCTCTGGAGTCTCCATGTCAGCAGCCTTCTCCATTCACCAGTTGAGCAGACAGTTACCGTTCTGGGTAGATAAAGCAATTTCATTATTCATCTGCCCATAAAACTCTGTCCTCCCTTGTCAGGACTGAGATGTTAGTTTTATGATATAAGGGCAGAGGCTACTCTTCAATCTCTAGTTTCAAAGAGCAGCTTTTCTTAGAAAATGGTAGGAACAGGCTTGCCTGTTCGTGGAAGGACACTTTGCTGAAACAGTGGGGCTTTGTAAGTCCCTGAAGGAATGGAGGTGGCTGAATTTCCAGACTTGGATTTGGCTGAAGGAATTTCTGACAGACACATTCCCTCAATGGTAACTTTGGACTCACTAGAGCTTTGGGAGCAAAATAAAGCATGTTTTGCATTTGGGGAATAAAAACCATGCCCTTCCTTCTGTTCTCCTTTCCTCCCCCTTAATAATTAAAAAAACAAAAACAAAAACAAAACTTTACTATGGCTATATGTGCAAAAAGACACGCACCTACGTTCTACATTTTCAGTGGAAAAGAACAAGATTCAGACACTTCTCCAGATGTCTCCAACCCTATAGCTTTCTAGAATTCTAGAATTTTTTCAAAATTTGAGAAGTTTCCTTGACCCGATGTTCTCAATGTATAGGCACAAGTGAGATCTTCTATTGTTTTTCTTTTCATTTTCCTCTAAAATTCACTTTTAAGTGCTCCCATGAGTTTTTTGTTGTTGTTTTTTTTTTTAAATAAAATTTTGACCTGCCTAACTCCCATGATGAGACACTGCAGACACCGTATATTACAAGTGAGTGAGGCCATGGCATTGGCTGGGATGAAAACAAAGACCATGAAGTAACGAATCATTTCCTACTTATTCAAGGAAGATGTGCAGAGTGCCTGCCCTGTGGCATATACAGTGCTGGGAGCTGAAATTACAACAGAGAAAAAGAAAAGACACGATCCTTTCCCATACAGAGCTATCCTCCTGTAAATTTTTGGCAGAATTCATGAATTTGGGTAGATTTTAAATATTAAGACTTTATTTTGTTAGAGCCATTTAAATTAAGAAGAAGGTACAGGGACCTCCCTCGTGGCGCAGTGGTTAAGAATCCGCCTGCCAATGCAGGGGACGCGGGTTTGAGCCCTGGTTCCGGAAGATCCCACATGCCACGGAGCAGCTAAGCCTGTGCGCCACAACTACTAAGCCTGCGCTCTAGAGCCTGCGAGCCACAACTACTGAGCCCACACGCCGCAACTACTGAAGCCTGCACACCTAGAGTCCATGCTCCGCAACGAGAGAAACCTGCACACCGCAACGAAGAGTAGCCCCCGCTCGCAGCAATTAGAGAAAGCCCGTGCGCAGCAGCAAAGACTCAATGCAGCGAAAAATAAATAAATAAATTTAAAGAAAAGAGGAAGGTACAGAGAATTCCCATATACTCCCTGACACCATACGTGTATAGCCTCCTCTATCATCAACATCCCCCATCACAGTGGTACATTTATTACAACTGATGACCCTATATCAACACATCATAATCACCCAAAGTCCATAGTATACATTAGGGTTCACTCTTGGGCTTGTACATTCTATGGGTTTAGACAAATGTATAATGATAGGTATCCATCATTATATGATCATACAGAGTATTTTTTAGTCCTAAATATCTTGTATGCTCGGCCTATTCATCCCTCTCTCGGGTATATAATAAGTGCTCAATTAAATTTTGTTGATGTAATTCACTAAAGCCAAAAGACAATGAAATTTTGTGATATAGGTAGAGCTGGGTTTGCTTTTGGATGTGTGATTCTCCTAAAGCAATTAGTTTCGAGAGGTGTTGTTTCCAATAAAAACCTTAAAAAATATTACACAGCTTATGGTAATTTGGGAAAACTTTACTCATTCTTCTAATTCATCTCCCCTGAGGACTATTTCCCTCACACTTCCACTTTCTTCACTGGTGTGGAATTTGGTCAGAGAGACAGAGTACTTTCCCTTTAAAGGATACCCTAAGCCAAGTCTTTTGCTTGAGTTTGCGATTGAGCACATTATTTCTTAGGAAGTTATAGACAAGAGAATTATGGTATTGGTAAGTCAGGCACTCAAGCAACAGGGATTCAGTTTAAATGAATTGATAACTGGGATCCCTTGAGACTTGTTATCTTTCAGACTTCCCCTGGCTTCTGTGACCAGAGGTAGATAGATGGTGACTCTCAATATCATCTTCCTTCCTTTCCTCTCAACCCCACCTTCACTGGTTCAGTGATCACATAGCTGATTCCTTCATTAATCAAAGATTTACTGTGCTTACACTGTATATTAAGCACCATGCTAAGTGCTAAGGATTTAGATATGAATAAATTGTCATCCCTCTCTTATGAATGCTGTCTTCCAGTGGAGGATTACATAAGGAGGCAAGAAATTTCAATAGATTATGGCAGATGGGATGGTGGTGCAGAAGCAGGGCTGGACCACAAAGCAAGGCTTCTATCTCCTTTAGGAGCCAGAGAGCACAGAAGATGAGCTGTATGAGCTGAGGCCTGAAGGACAAATAAATGTCAGCTAGGGAAAGTGGAGGTGAGGTTTGGGGTGCATTTCAGCCAGAGGCAACAGCATACAGAGACCTGGGGATTAGCAAGAGCATGGTACATACAGGAAATAGCGAAGAGTGGATGAAGGCTGGTGTGCAAAATTGGATGTGGATGTAGCAAGAGCCGAGGTTGGAAAAACATACAGAAGGCAAATCTTGGCAGCCTTGTAAGTTCCCTAAGTAATTGGAACTAGCGCAGCGCTTGGAACATTGGGACATCTTTGTTGAAAGGCTGAATGGATCAATGAACTTTATTCTGAGGGCAACGAGGAGTCCTTAGATGATTTTGAATCACCTTCTGAATTTTGTTGGGTGATCACTTGATTGAGGCAAACAAACGATTCGCCCAGTGTGGAAACTTGACCCAACAAGAACAGTCCTCCTCCGTGTTCTGCAGTCAGTGGGACTCTGGGGAATGAGGAGGAGGAGACAGATAGAAGGGGATTCATCCTTGGGAGGAGGCTAAATAAGGCAGGTCTATGCCAAAGCAGAAGAAATGCAGAGACCATCAAGTCATAGGTAAACAACTGAATGGAACACGTGTGGTTTAAGCTTTCAGAGAATGGAGCTCTAGTCCTGTCTCTGTCCCTTACCATCTATGGACTTTTTAAGACCCAGTTTCTTCTTGTGGAAAATGGGTCATAACATCCTGGCACATGGCTGTTGTCACTATGTAATGTCTTCGTATATAATGTCTCTATGCAATACATATATAATTCCTTGTACAGTGTCCATACTTCTGTTTGGATACTCAGAACAGATCATTTAAGATAAGTAGCCATCACATAATTTGGATATTTTGTAAAATATCACTAAGAATAATTATATCGATTGAGTGCTTATACTGTTTTAGGCACTGTTCTAAGGGTTTGTAGTGATAATTGATTTAATCCTTCCAAAGACCCTTTGAGATAGGGAATTCTATTATCCTTATTTTACAAAGGAGAAAATGGAAGTACAGAGGGAGAATATCTAAGTTCACAAGAGAGTGTACTGCCAGAAGTGACGGAGCTGGGAATCAAACCCAGACTGTCTGCTCCAGCGCGCAGATTGAAATGCTTTCTTATATTATATTAAAAAAAAAAACACAAAACACAAAACAGACATATTATAAATATCAAAGTGCCACATGTGAAGTTTTTGGATCTGGCAACCCTGACCTGATGCTACACGGGATTATAAACTAAAATCTCAAGGAAGTTGTCTTTTGGAACAATCTTAAATCATCTTATTTAGCCTCCTAATACTCAGATCAGAAATAGTCCTACTTTGTGTAGATTGCTAGACAATTAAACTACTGCTTTGCCTAAGCCTGTGTTTGAGTCACACAGGTTTATCTGGAATAAGTCGTGGCATTGCAGAAACATTTTTTATTATCTAGCTACGAATCACCTTCTATACACAAAGAAAAACAGGGCTCTGTGATGTGAAGAGACTTGGCAGAGTGTCTGGGATCTGTTCATGGAAATGATTTCCTAACAGAAAAGATATCTGGGGCAATGGAGTTTGATAAGTAGGAAAGGATATTCAGGTTTGATGTAGTTTTCATCACTGAACTCATTAGACAGTTTGGTTGTATTTAACAGAAATAATCAAACTTGTTTAGATAATTAAGGGACTTTACTGATGGTCGTATCCAAAAGTCAGAGGTAAGGCCAGGGTTTCTGTAGCCAGAGCTCAATATTATGAGCAAAAGTCTATTTTCTGTCTGTTTCTTCACTATGCTTTCTACCTTTTTGTTACCATCTTAGCATATAAGATGGATATAAGATAGCAGCCAGATGCTCTATGTCTGCACGTTTATTTATAAGTGGGGACAGGAAGAACTTCACTCTCATTAGGGCTCCTTAAAATGTGAGAAAGCTTCACTCCCAGAAGCTTCATTCTCAGCTTATGTCTCCTTGCATCTCACTGGCTTAAATTGTGTCACATGACCATTTCCAAACCAACTATGCTGCCAGGTAGATGGGCTTCACGGATTAGCATACACCAATCAAAGTCTACCTCTGGAGTTGGAGGTGAGTCAGTCCTACCCAAAGTGCATAGCTAAGAATGGCAGTCAGTTCTCCAAAGGAAATTTGTGGAACTATTACCCTCAAGAAAGAGAAATGGGTGGTAAATGGTAAACCACGTTATACAGTCATCTCTTTCTAGGAGAGAGTCTAAGCTTGCAAGTTCAAAGCATTGCCTTAAAGCAAGTTGTGGAAATCCAAACAACATTTATATTGAGAAGGAAGTTTTCATCAATTGGATTATAAAATCTGGGTTCACTCAGCATGATTGGATCATCTGGCCCATAACTATCTGGAGGTCATTCTCAGAGCTTAGAGGAATATTAAAGTGGGAATGTTTTATTTCCCAGGGAAACTGATCTGGGAGAGAAGTTGCCTTGTCTAAGCGCCCCCAAGGTGATAAATCTAAAGCAGGCATGAGAATAACACTCTTCCTTGCTGTCTTAAGAAAGCACACAGAGATTAAGTGAGGTTTCAACTAGTCATGACAAGCGCCAAACTATTCAAGAGATGACCCAAACAATTTAGCTAATTCCCGATTATTTCAAACATTAACTCACAAATAAGGCAGGACAAAAGTTAAGTAGAGGCACACACATGCACTTTAGACAGGCGTGTGAGTGGTAGCATGTTGTGTTCTTATTTATTTACAGGGCTTAGTATCCAAGGGACATGTTGTATTGCCATTTATCAAAACTGGGGCTTGAGTTTGACTCTGGTTTAAGTTTTCCATGATCTGCTCACAATATTTCTTCCTTTAGGCAGCTCTTCCATAATGGTAAAAGCATTAGGCAGCAGCTTCCATCTGGCCGATCCCAAGTTAATTTTCATGTAATTCATCATTTTTAGAAGCTACCTCCCAATATGTTGGGCCCAGCTCAACCAGTCGCAGCTTTTTATGAGACATCATTCAACTGTCTTAGCATCTCAGAAGGAAGAACTCCACAATTATCTTTTACGGAAAGACTTTGGACGCACATTTTGAAGTTGCATGCCCAGGACTTTATGTGCAGAAGAATCAAGGTATCGTATTATCCAATGTCCTTGGCAAGTCCCTAGGACTTAATTTCAAGCTACAAGATGTTTATTGTTCATCTCAAAGGTCAGCTTTGACCGCATTTATTAAATTGCAAACTTGCTTGTCTTTTGTCATCAGAAGATGGTATGAATTAAGGCTTTCTCGCTCTGGTCACAGTGCAGATGAGAGCTGAAAAACAGCTAAAGGAATTGGAGTGACCAAGAACATTGAACCAAAAAAACATAATAAACACTCATTGCTCTTGCGAGTCCCCACACTATTTGAGACAACACAGAAATGTACTGTTTTTTTAAATATAAGGTGGACTAAGTATCAACCCCTTCCTTAAAATAAGTAAAGCTGTAAGAAGATAACCTCCCACACCACTGAGCTTGCCTCCTCCAGTTCCCACCATCCCGATCTGTTCTTATCACTTTTGCAATCAAACAGTTTCAATGGGTTTTCATTGCCTTGATTATAGAGTTCGAATGCCTTAAAAGATGTGCAAAGCCTCCTCTAGCCCCATCTCCTGCTGTTCTTCAAGCTCCCATTTTATCACCAAATAAATAATGACTTAATTTTCTATTACATGCTATGTATCTAGTCACAAACCTAAGCTTTTTGCAAACACTGCTTCTTTGGCCTGAAATGACCTCCCCTACTTATCTAAATAATGGCATCACCTTTCATGATTTAGCTTAAATATTGAAACTCTTGGGAAGGGTGAATTTTATGGTAAGTGAATTATATTTTAATAAATACCTTATTAAAATTAACAAAACCCTGAGAACTCTTTTCTGACAAATTCTCCTCTCTTACCTAACTCTACCACACACAGATACCTGCAAGCAGATATCAACACACACACACACACACACACACACACACACACACACACACGCACGCACGCACGCATGCACGATACCAGGTTAGAGACCCATAATTTGCCCTCCCCAAACAGCTTATATACCTATCTATCTTCTGTATTTATGGAGTTACTTGTTTATTTTCCATCTAGACTCGGGGTCTCCAATATGGTAGCCATTAATGACATGTGGATGTTGAGTACTTGAAATATGGTTCAAACTGAGATGTCCTGGAAAGGTAAAAATCACACAATACAGTCTTGTTATAAAAAATATTGTAAAATGTCTTATTCATAACTGTGTAATGATTACATGTTGAAATTAAAATATTTTGGATACACTGGTCAAATAAAAAGACTAGAATTAATTTCATCCCTTTTTTTAAACCTGTTTAAATGCATCTACTTGAAAATTTAAAATGATGCTTGTGGCTCACATTATTTCATTTGGACAGCATTGATCTAGACTGTGAGCTCCTTGAAGGTAGGAATAGTGTCCTGTTGGTCTCTGCAAGAATAGGGCCCATGGTAGGCACTCAAGAATACATCTCTGGGCTTCCCTGGTGGCGCAGTGGTTGAGAGTCCGCCTGCCGATGCAGGGGACACGGGTTCGTGCCCCGAAAAAAAAAAAAAGAATACATCTCTGCATAAGGTGAGTGAATGAATATAATTAAGTCCCAAACCGAGAAGACTGGGACTACGGGGGAGAAGACATGCAAGGCAATCTGTACAAAGGAGGTAAGACTTAAGCCTTGAAGCTGGGAGGGATTTGAGTAATAGAGAAGAGATTGTAGGGTGACTTTCCCAAGTCACTTCCTCTCTCTGAACTTAGGTTTCCCATATAAAAAATAAAAGGGCAGGGCAAAGTGGGCTTTGATGCCCCTCCATTAAGAATCTATGATAGGGCTTCCCTGGTGGCGCAGTGGTTGAGAGTCCGCCTGTGGATGCGGGGGATGCGGGTTCGTGCCCTGGTCCAGGAAGATCCCATATGCTGTGGAGCGGCTGGGCCCGTGAGCCATTGCCGCTGAGCCTGCATGTCCAGAGCCTGTGCTCAGCAGCGGAAGGGGCCACAACAGTGAGAGGCCCGCGTACCACAAAAAAAAAAAAAAAAAAAAAAAAAGAATCTATGATAAAAATGATATCCACCAACTAATGGTGACCACTCCAGTTGGAATATTTATTTTGCTCTTGATTGCACACTGCCAATTAACTCCCTATGTGTGTAGAGGGTCCAGGCATGCCTGGGTTTTCTCTTAAGAATTTTCATATACTTGTGTGTTTTGTGCCTATCTCAGTCTATCAGTAACCAATGTTGAAGTTGGACAGGCCTTTGTGGTTCTTATCATGATTGTAGGATGCCTTTCAGCAATAACCACCGTGAAACTTTGAAAAAATAGTGGTGTGGAGTGTTGTGCCGGAAGGGTGCGGTGTAGAGTAAGGGCCTGGGGTTCTGTTTTTATTGGGGTCAAGGCTGGAGGCCTAGGGTTTCAGGGCTCATTCTTTATTGGTGAATTTAAAACATAAAAGCGGGAATTTAAAGCATGAGAGAAAAAAAAAAAAACAAGTAGCCCAAATGAGCTCTAAAACAATAGAGCCTCAGTGTGGGCAGGGGACCTGACTCTTTATCTAGTCCTATCTATGGTTTATTTGAGATAGCCTGCTTTGAAGTGGATGCCTCTTTGAAATGGATGCCTCAGCAATCAAAGCTTAAGTCGGGCCTTACATTCCAAAAAAGGGAAAACCCAACTGTCAGGGCTTACACTTACAAAGTGGTTGGTTCAGCTGATGAGCTGGACAAATCAACCTAAGGTCTGCTCTACTTGAAACATCATGTCCATGGTCGCAATTCACGAAAGGCTCTGTAAGTTGTTCTTTGTGCCTCTGGTTAGGCCTTAAGTGGACATCTGACCCAAGGCAGCCACTGACAGCTGAGCCAGAGGTAATGTATTCTAAATAATCCATTCAGACAGACTACCTCTAACATTCAGATCTGAAAGTACAACAGAAAAATAGGATAGCTATTTGCAAAAGAAATCTCGCCCAACCATAAATATTAAATATAAATGTATATAATATGTGTTATAAAAACAATACTATTATTTAATGGCCTTGACTAAAAGTTTGTACTGTGTTAGGCTGTGCGTGCTCTTTGCATTGTCTCATTCAGACTCTGCAAGAACAAAGTTTGGACTGTTGTTTTACACTCATAGATGACATGAACGGCTCAGGAAGTGGAAGCAACTTGGCCAAGTAGTAGAGGAAGAATTAGAACCCGCGTCTGTTTTGCTTTGTCTTTGCCACGATGTGATGCTCTCTTTAGTGTCCCCGGGTGTAAATCTGGTCCATGCTGTCCTGCTGCTGACTTGATAAATTGATCCTTCAGGTGGAAATGACATACACACAAAAACCTCCAACTCATTTGAGAAAAACAGAAGCTTGGAACCCTGAGTTTCTGCTGAGTATCACCCTCAGCACGTAATTGGAACTAGCACTGTGGTCCCATGAATGCCAGCCCTGTCATTCATGTGTCCTCATGAAGCCGGCTCTTCAAGGATCACCTTAGGTCTGACCCTTATTATAAGAAGGAGCCTCTCTGCTCAGCCCTTCAGGCTGGCTGAAACAGCCCCTTCTCCCTGAGATCCAGCAAATTTATTTCAACCTTTATTTTTCATTTTGATGGCCTCATACAGACTGACTTTTGTGAATTGACACAGATAAAAGAAAACAAAAACCTGGTTCTGAACCACATGTCTGAGTCTGTAAACCAGACCCTTTCCCTAATGTGTGGAAAATATAACTGCTGGTTTTTTCCTTCCTCTTAGACTGTTAGTACAAGGTCCTTCTTTTAGAACGGGCAGGACTCTACGGGGAGCTTTCGTTGCTTCTCCCTGACTCTACTTTTTTTCCAGATTATAATTTATATCTGAAAACATTTCCTATGGTTTAGAGATATTTTTAGAAGTAGGAGGGTGACCTCAGGCAAAATATAAAGTACTCTGAATTTTTTTAGAAAATGGAAGTTTTTTAGAAACTTCCAACTTCTCAGTTTCTATCCTTAGATTCCAAGCTGGATCTCGCCCTCCCTCTTGCCCTTCCCACTATCCCAGCAAGTTATCCTTGTCCCCTGCTTAATTCTCTCGGGAAAGGATAGAATAGGAGCTGGCAACTCTGATATTTGTCATTGATAAGTCACCTCCTTCCAGAGATCACAATTTCATTCTCACGGAAGGCTTTTGTGCCTTAAATTAGAGAAACAGCAATTTCCAGTTGAGAGTGTCGGGGAGGAAGAAATTTTCCCTTACCCTTTTAGGTTCTTCTGGCTGGCCTAAGAATTAAATTGACGTGAGGCAAAATTAACAGCAGAAAATCACACAAAAGTTTAATCACATGTATAGGCAGCAGAGACCCAGAAGAATGGAGTACTTGCCAAATGTCTGAAACCCTCACCTTAAATACCATCTTCAGCTAAAGACAAAAGAGGATGTTGGGGGTAAAGGTTTGGGACTTCAAAGGGGAGGGAGGCTATTCACATGGAGATGCATAAGTAAATGTTCGGTAAATGAATGTTTGCTGGGTTCGTGCAGAGACAATGGGACGCAGAGAGGAATTTTAACAAACAAGCTTTGCAAGGCTCCTCCCTGTCTCCACACCTAGTTCACACTACACTTATCCACGGGAATAGTTCCCTTCCTGGAATGGGTCCCCGATCCACATTCTTTAGGCAGCGAGGGGGAGGTAAAAAGAAAGACTTGCGTTTCTTAAAAATAATCAGCCTGAATTAACCCTCATGCCATAGAGACACATTTTGGGGTGGAAAGTTTTGTTCCCCTACAAGACTGTCATGTGTGGATTGTACACTTGGGAAGGAGGGAGGGGTGGCACTGCAGTGTTATTTTATAGGCAGCTTCCTACATCATCTATAAGCACAGAAAGGCAGAGGAGACCCTTACTGTATATCTCTATCAGAAGGTGGGATTTTAGCGCTGAGGAGATCTTAGATCAATGCTCTAGTTAATCTGTAATGTTCATTATACAACACCCCTGACAAAGGACCATCAAGCCTCTATTTGTATACCTCTGGTAGTGGGGAGCTCACTTCTTTAGGAAGCTTGCTGCTGTTATCTTGTGCTTCTCATCCTGAAGCACATTCTTAGAGTCCATTGAGTGCTAGGAGGATCTCAAGTCCTTTGGAGAAATCCAGTGCTGTGTGTTTGCCCGTCAGACAGATCATCCTACAGGCCAAGGTCATCATGTCTGGCGCAAAACTAAACAGTGCAAAGGCAGTATGTGGTACACAGGCATTTTTACCCACAGGAGTAGGAGGAGAGGGGATTTTGGAGATCTGGTTTCTGTAACCAAGCAAAGAGTTTGTTTGCCTGCGGCACAGAAAGCCCAACTCAGACAGCAGGAGTTTGCAGCAAAGTAAGGATTTATTACGGGGCACCCAGCAAGGGAGCAGATGACAAGCCTCAGATGCACTCCAACCTGGCCTTTGAGTTCATTTTTGTTTAAAGGGGAAGAACAAAGAGGCTGGGATTAATCATCGTTTCGTGACATTTCTGTGATATTTCTTATCGGGAGTCAGGATGTCCCTGGTTTAGAATTCTCTGGCCAGGTGGTCCACAGCTTGGGGGTCTGTGAGCTCATCGTGCCCTAGAGAAACAACCTGAGTTTGAACAGGAATGATACGACAACAGCAGTCTTAGTCGTCTGACTCTGGTTGGTAAGTGTTCAGTTAGCACAGGATTGAGGTCAGAGGAGACAAGAAAGGGAGCAAAGTTTTGGACAGAGAGATTTAATCATAAACTTGGTAAGGGAACTCGGTTTTAGGGGGACGCATAAAGGCGGACAGTTTCATTTCAAAGACAGTTCCAAAACAAAATTACTACGATTTATGTCAAAGAGTGTTCTGCCTATGTTCTCTTTGAGGATTTTTGTGGTTTCAGGTCTTACATTTAGGTCTTCAATCTATTTTGAGTTTACTTGTGTAATGGTGTGAGGGAGTGTCCTAATTTCATTCTTTGACATGTAGCTGTCCAGTTTTCCCAGCACCACTTAGTGAAGAGGTTGTCTTTTCTGCATTGTATATTGTTGCCTCCTTTGTCATAGATTAATTGACCACAGTTGTGTGGTGTCTCTAAAGCAAAAGAAACACAAGCAAAAATAAGCAAATGGGACCTAATTAAACTTAACAGCTTTTGCACAGCAAAGGAAAACATCGTCACAATGAAAAGACAACCTACTGAATGGAGAAAATATTTGCAAATGATATGACTGACAAAGGGTTAATATCCAAAATATATAAACAGCTCAGACAACTCAATATCAAAAAAACAAACAACCCAATCAAAAAATGGGCAGAATACCTGAATAGACATTTTTCCAAAGAAGACACACAGTTGGCTAACAGGCCCATGAAAAGATGCTCAGTATCACTAATTACTAGAAAAATGCAAATCAAAACAACAGTGAGGTATCACCTCACATCTGTCAGTTGACTGTCACCAAAAAGCCTACAAGAAATGTTGGATAGGATGTGGACAAAAGGGAACCCTTTCACACTGTTGGTGGGAATGTAAATTGGTCTAGCTACTATGGAAAACAGGATGGAGGTTCCTCAAAAAATTAAGACTAGAGCTACCATATGACCCAGCACTTCCATTCCTAGAATATATATCTGGAAAAAATGAAAACACTAATTAGAAAAGATCCAACGTTCATAGCCAAGATATGAAAGCAACTCACATTGTCTATCAACAGAGGAATGGATAAAGAAGATGTGGTATATACATACCATGGAATATTACTCAACCATAAATAGAGTGAAATTCTGTCATTTGCAGCAATGTGGTTGGACCTAAAGAATATTATACTTAGTGAAATAATTCAGACAAACACTGTATGATATCACATGTGGAATCTAAAGAATAAAACAAAAAATATATACAGCAAAATAAACATAGACTCACAGATATAGAAAACAAACTAGTGGTTACCAGTGGGGAGAAGGAAGGGGAGAGGAGCAGGGTAAGGGTATGGGATTAAGAGACACAAATTATTCTGCATAAAATAGATAAGCAACAGGACATATTATACAGCACAGGGAATTATAACCATTAGTTTGTAATAACTTTTTTTTTTTTTTTTTTTTTTTTTTTTTTTTTTTTTTTTTTTTTTTTTTTTTTTTTTTTTTTTTTTTTTTTTTTTTTTTTTTTTTTTTTTTTTTTTTTTTTTTTTTTTTTTTTTTTTTTTTTTTTTTTTTTTTTTTTTTTTTTTTTTTTTTTTTTTGCGGTCCCCGGGCCTGTCACTGCTGTGGCCTCTCCCGTTGCGGAGCACAGGCTCCGGACGCGCAGGCTCAGCGGCCATGGCTCCCGGGCCCAGCCGCTCCGCGGCATGTGGGATCTTCCCGGACCGGGGCACGAACCCATGTCCCCCGCATCAGCAGGCGGACTCTCAACCACTGCGCCACCAGGGAAGCCCTAGTTTGTAATAACTTTTAATGCAGTGCTGAATCACTCCGCTATACACATGAAGCTAATATAATATTGTAAATCAGCTGTACCTAATTTTTTTTTTTTAAAGGCAATTATAGGTGAAATAGCAAAGTTTGATGGTGAGGACACTGCCTCGGGATCCAGAGCACCTGAGTCCAAAGCCTGGCTCCACCAGGCTATGTGCATAAAATTGGCCACTGACTCAACCTCTGTGAGCCTTCGTTTCAGCATCTGTAAAATGAAACTAATGATACCGTTTGCTTCTTAGAGGGATTAAGGGGATTAAATCATCTCATACATGCAAAGTATTGAGAGCACTGCCTTGCACATAGTAAGCACTCAGTAAACTTTTTTTAATATTTATTTTTATTTGGTTGCAGCAGGTGGGCTCCTTAGTTGTGGCTTGTGAACTCTTAGCTGTGGCATGCATGTGGGATCTAGTTCCCTGACCAGGGATCGAACCTGGACCCCCTGCATTGGGAGCGCAGAGTCTTAACCACTGCACCACCAGGGAAGTCCCAACTTTTGTTATTACTACTCCTACTACTAGTACTATGGTTTACTCTCATACTGAGAAATCCTAAACCTTCAAGTACAAATTGCTTCATATAGGGGTTCAGCACTCGAGTGTTAAATCCTTGCATTTGCAAGGATCTTACTGTGCACTAAGCAGTTAGCCTTCACAGTCCCATTTGCTCCTCTCCAAAATCCTGTTGTCTGGGCACATTTTATTATTCCCCATATTGCAGCTGGGAAACCCGAAGCTCAGAGAGGTCAGATGCTTTTCCCAAGGTCTCAGCTTAAATGTCACATCTTCAGAGAGAGATGCTTCAAACCACCCAATATAAAGCAGCCACCCACTCCTTCTTTACATTTATTTACTCAGAACTTATTGCCTGTATCTTATTTACTATTATCTGCGATTTTTTGTATATTTCTATTTATGATTTTGCTTATTTTCTGCCACCTCCCAGCTAGAATACAAGTTCTCTAAGAACAGGAGCCCTTTCTGTCTCGCCACAGGATCACCCCCTAGCACCTGTTTTGCTGCAGGCCTTTGGTAAACATTTGTGAAAGGGAAAAATGAAGGACACCAGGAGGTATAACAGGATTAGAAGAGCTATTCTGTGGGAGCACCTGAAGGAGGTGGCTTTGCATTCTAGAGCTGTCCCTGACTTCATGACCTTGGGCAATTGACTTCCTGTCTCTAATTAGTGAAATGAGAATAATTATCTCTACGTCCTCTTTGCTGTGGTGAGGAAAAATGAAATAAAGTTTATAGATCACTTAGCATAGTGCCTGCAAATCATGAGGGCTCAGTAAATATTGGGTCTTACTCATCTGAGGAGACAGGATTTGTGGGGTTTGGTTTAGAATCCTTCCTGCCATGGTCTTCGCATATAGAGCAAATGATGAATAATAACTGATGGGCACAGAGAAGTTCAATAAACCAAGCATCAACTTCTCTTTCTTCCATTTAGCTACTTCGACTTTGACAGTTATCTTTTTTATTTTTACTTTTTATTGGGATATAGTTGATTTACAATGTTGTGTAAGTTTCAGGCATACAGCAAAGTGCATCAGTTATACATATACATATATCCACTCCTTTTTAGATTCTTTTCCCATATAGCCCATTACAGAGTATTGAGTAGAGTTCCCTGTGCTACACAGCAGGTCCCTATTAGTTATCTATTTCATATGTTGGGATTGACAGTTATCTTTTAATTGGAGAACGGAACAGAACGTTCTCATTATTTTTCTTCCAGACTACATGCTCTTTTCAAAATGAAGTCTCTCAATTCCACCTCAAAGGCAACCATTTTATTTCTTTCCACAAGCCCAGGGAATGTATGAAAAGGAATCCTAAGATGTTAAACTTAGTGGAATGGCAGGGAGGGCTTTGAGGTTGCCCAATGTGACTCCTTCCTATGTCCGGGAAACTGAGGCCCAGAGAGGGGAAGGGATCAACCTCAGGATGACACAGTAGGCAAGCCAGGACTTGAGCCAGCCCAGGTCTCCTGAGTTCACTTTTTGCCTCATTTCACTGACACTTCTAGAGAAAAACAAAAACCACAGAAAAACAAATACAGGCCCCAAACTGTGTGTCTTCCCCTCATCAACTTGCATTCTTCGTAACCACTCCCAAAGGAAGGATGACAGTTACAGGAATACAGTGATACCTTTTCCCATTTTAAATTTCCACCCAGGGACTCCTTTTTCTAACATGTTTATGTAAAAGTTTAGGCTATGCTTTGCTCTAACTGGCCATTTTCCACTGAGAAAGAGAGCTGCATCAGTGTTGGATTAGCTCAGACTGAAGCAGGAAGGCCCACTGATAGATGTATGCATTAATCTGTCAGTATCAATGAAGAAAAAAAACTGTCACTAACTTTTTGTTCCGACCTCACCATTTAGCCACGGGTTTTTGAGAGAGGACTTCATTTACTAAACGAACTGCTCAGTGGCGTCAAAACTCGTCTTTTAAGAGGACTTCATGTGACACTCAATCCTTGATTCCCCAATAAAACAACACAGCTGTTCCCTTGCAGCTCGTCTCTCAGCAGGAGCTGCAAAATCATATTTAATCAACTCTGCTTAAAAGCCATCCAATTTCCTCTACGGCTCTGGCATGCTTCCCCAGGCCAAGATGGCCGCTGCCGACAGCTCAACGGCAACAGCCCAGGCGGAGTGATCTGCCATTTTGCAGAGCACTTCCTCATGTGCCGGGCCCTCCATTGGGTACCTTATATTCAAGATTTCATTTAATCCACCTTGCAGTCCCCTGAAATAGAGATGATTGTCGTATTTAAAGACAAAGAAACTGAGGCTTAGAAGTGAGCGGATTGGGATTCAGACAAGTACTCCCAACTTCCAAAATCTGAGCGTCTTCCAATCTTCAGTCTGGCTTTGTATTACATTGACAAGCACCAAAGACTTATACAGGGCGATGAGTATGAGTCAATCTGACCAGCATAATCAAAGCTGGCAACAAAGAGTCCCTACCAGATGTTATAGGTCTTAAACTCCCTTAAGCTCACAGCTTTGTCTCCCCGTGATGACACTTTCTGTTAGAATGTGAATGCCCTTGGGGACCTCCCTGGAGATCCAGTGGTTAAGACTCTGCACTTCCACTGCAGGGGCCACTGGATTCGATCCCTGGTCAGTGTAAATGAGATCCCGCATCCTCCATGCTGTGCCATGCGGCCAAAAAAAAGAAAAGAGTGTGAATGCCTTCATGTCATCTTTTATCCAACAATCCTTGATGACTACCGTATACAAATTCATTCTCCAAAGTGAGGTGGAGGGATACAGAGATGAAATGGATATAGATCTTGCCTTCAAGAAGCTCAAAGTCTAGGAATAGAGATATAATAGCAACATAACTCATTCTAATGAGAGGCAGATAATGATATCTATTATGAGTGGGCCAAAATATATTATGGGAGTCTGAGGGAAAAAAAAGTCTATTCCAGCCAAGGCGTAAGATTAGGCTATAGGAAGAGTGCAAGAGTCAGGATAATTAGCACTAGCTGCTGTGACATAAAGCCCCCAAACACAGAGGCTTATTAACATAACGAGAATGTCTTCCTCATATTCTGTTGGGGCTCCTCAGGGTTCTCTTCTAAGTGGTGACTAAGGACACAGGTGTCTTGCATCATGTGGCTCTATCCTTTGACAGCTCTATGTTTCTGGCCATATGACCAAAGAAGAGAGAGAGAGAAAGAGTGGAGAATCAATGAAAGGTTGAGAAGCCACGCCTGGAAGTGGCTTAATCCATTTCATTCACATCACAAGGGACAGACTCAGTAGCATGGCCCTAACCCTAACCCTAACTTCAAAGGATCCTGGGAAATATGTTTTATTCTGTATGCCTTGAACAGCAGAAGTTTCATTGAGCACATAATATTATTTCCGTTACAAAGGATATTGACACAGATACTGTGGAATGGTTTTAATTGAGCAAATTGAGAGACAAGCAGGATGTAGATAGTGTAGGGGATGTTAGAGGAACACTGATTCAAAGGATATTTGGTTTGGAAAGATAGTTGATATCAGATATGAAAAGGCCTTGAGTGACAAGGCACATTTCCCAAAATGTGTTTTCCTCAGTGTTAGTGATTATAATGTTAAGAATGATTTGTATGGTCAGACAGATTTGGGAAGGAAAAGCTGGGTTACCAAACTGTAAATTGTTTTGGTCCCTGTAGGAGCTCTTGAGATTTTTGGAAAGAGTCATGATATGTCAATTATAATAAACCTTTTGACTACAAAACCTCTTTTTTCACAGACTATTTTGTCAGATTAAAGTGTTGCGAAACATGCTTTACATAAGGAATCTTAGGCAATGGAGAGCCGTTAAGTAGCAGAGAAAAACAGTTAGAACTGCTTTTAAAAGTATAAGCTTGCCAGAATTGATCAATTGGTAATAGCTGGCAGCAATGCTGTTACGACAAGAATCACAAAACCTCATCTGAATTCATCTGGGAAAGTGCAGTGATTGATTAATAATGCCTTCTATGGGGTAAAGAATGTAGAGTTGTCACCACAACAACTAATTAATTATCTAATTAATTTTATGTGTCAACTTAGCTAGGCTATGGTGCCCAGTTGCTTGGTCAAACAATAGTTTCGATGTTGGCTGAAGGTACTTTGTAGATGTGGTGAACATTTACTATCAGGGACTTTAAATAAAGGAGATTACCCTTGATAATGTGTCTCATTCAATCAATTGAAGACCATAAGAGTAAAACTAAGGTTTACCTGAGAAAAGAGAATTCTGCCTCAGGACTGCAACATATAAATCCAGCCTGAGTTTCCAGCATGCTGGTCTCTGTATAGATTTTGGACTTAAGGTTGCAATGTCAACTCTTACCTGAATTTCCATACTGCTATCCTGCCCTACAAATTTTAGATTCACTAGTCCTCACAATCATGTGAGCCAATTTTATCTATCATCTGTCTATCTATCATCTAATCTATCTATCTATCTATCTATCTATCTCTCCTACTGGTTCTCTTTCTCTGGAGAACCCTGACTGATAAAACGTGTGACAATAGCATGAAGATCTTTGACTTCTTTGTTTTAAGTAAAGGTGGCAAGTTGGGTAAAAAAGAGTGCTTGGGTATTTGGAAGTCAACTCCAAAATAGGGAAGGAATTCAAGAAGAGAAAGAGATGAGTTTTGTTTTGGAATTTTGCATTTCGGATGTCTGAAGAGCAACTAATGGACATCCATTAGAAGCGCATTCATGCAGGGATAAAGAGAAGCCAGCATTATTTCCAGTGTGTAAAAATATTTTGGTGAGAAGGGCATATCTCCTTTAGAACCTTTTGAGAGATACACCTGTCTGTCCCTAACAGTTTCCTGAGGCTGAAATCTGGGAGAAATGTCTCCAATGACATGGGGACAAAGAGCTACTTTGTCCTGAAGGGAGGGAGGCGTCTTTTGGGGCTAAATGTCCGAGGCACACCTGAGTGTGTGGGTTAAAGGAGAAGACAGAACATAGAGGAAGGAGGAGAGGAATGCCACAAGGGAAGACACTGGACGGAGCTGAGCCACTGGGCACGACTAAGGCGTGACTAAGACCTCCAGGGTGGCGCGTGAAGGTCTCACCACTAGGAGAACGGAGTAATTATTAATGCATGTGTTCATGGTGAACCAGTTGGTTATGAGAACCACAGTGGACGCTCTTTAGTGTAACAGCTCAACAATCATATACTGATTCCCACAACGCTGCAGGCACTCACCAGGCACTGAAGTCAGACGGGGGAAGACAAATTCAGTCTTGTTCTGGATCAGTCTCCCCTGTGTTCTAACAGCACCCTCAACTAACTCTGTCTCACCATTCACAGAGGTCATGAGGTAGCTTTGTTCTTACCTTCATTCAACAAAGATCTACTGAGTGCCTACAATGAGTCATGCACTGGTCTTCTCATGGTAAACATATCAGGGAACAAAAATGGCAACATTCCTTGTTCTCACAGAGCTAGCATTTTAGTGTGGATGGCAGAAAATGGCATGAAGAATATTTCAACTATATGATGAGTAATGACACGTTAAGCACAAATAAAATAAAGCATCTGTGTCAATCAGGGCAGGCAGGTTATGATGGAGTAATCAACAACTCTGGGATCTCTGTGGCTTCTCCTACAAGCCTCATGCCCATCATGGGCCAAGAGAGACCTCTGCTCCCACAGGCTCACTGTCTTCCTCACTCTAGAACCCAGACTGATGAAGCAACTAATGTCTGTAATATTGCTGGTAACCTTGGCATAAGGAAAAAAGAGATTCCCCCCTCCGCACCCCCGCCCCGCCCCAATGTCACCTGGGTTATGCAATAATACAGCCTGGAAGTGACACAGATTATTTCTGCACATAACTCTTTGGACTGAACTGATTACTTGGACTGACCCAAAATATGGAGTCCACAAGTACAGTCCAATCATGTGCCCAGACTGAGGGGAAACCCATAAATTTGGCAAATGACAGTAGAGCTGTTTAGGTCATAGTAAGAAATGTGGCTTTTCCTATGAGCAAAATGAGAAGCCATTATGGGGGTATGAACAGAGAGTGAGTGTAGAAGGAAACAGATGTTTGTTGAGATCTTGGCTTGCTACTTGCCTTGTGTGTGTTCGGTGCTGTGAACTGGGATAATAAAACTCACCTTATTAGGTTGATATGAAGAGTAAATGACATATATGTATAATGTTGGGTATGGAAAAGTTTTTGTAAACGTAGTAATATATTGAATTTTCTATATATATATTTGCTTTTCTTAAAAATAAGCATTAATTTCATCAAAAGCAAAAACCAAGTATTATTCATCATTGAATTCCCAAGGCCTAATAAGGTTTGATCCACTTTATTCTCTTAACATGTGTGCTTAATTCTCCAAAGGATGGCTGAGAGTAGGAGCAAGATGCCGAAGACATCTGTGAATGTGTCTTTCTCCTAAGAATTCACATTTTGTCAAAAAAAAGGAGAGCTGTTACCTTGAATATGAAAGGTCAGGATAGCAATTCATAAGCCATAGTTAATGATCAAGCTCCTGGCATCCCAGCTGCCAAGTCTGGGAGAGCCATGTTCTCTGTGGCCTCATGGCTTGGGGGACTGTTTTGGAATAGGATTATCTGTCAGCTTCTATTTCTGAGATAAGATATGACCTACCCATGGCTGACACATCTGTCAGCCCCACAGAGACTTTGTTCAAAGAGAAATGTAGCCTAGCAGCAGTTGCAGTGCATAGAGATAGAATTACAAGAATCCTGAAAAAGCTTGTTCTGAGTATGTGTCATTATTATGAATAGAGGCGCCACGGTCCAGGGTCAACCTTAAAGCACAACGGAGAAGTTAGGAATATTTTGTATACTCCTCTGCATGTGTCTCCTCTTACTGCATAGTCTCTTTTCCACACCCCTCTCATCTTGATCTGGCAGTAATTTAACTCTGGCCCATCTAGTCACCTCTTTTCCCTGCTCCCTTCCTTGTGTTTTCTCCAGAGGCATTCATCTTTCATATTATTGAGCACATTCGCTTAGTAGCTGTGAATTTAGAGAGATCAGCATATCATAGCTATGATGATCATACTTCTTGGTTTGCTCAGGACCATCATGGCTTTTGCCTAATGTCCAGGTGTAATTACTAATAATGTCCCCTTTTGCTTTCAGTGTTTTCTCAGTTTGAAAAACACGTGGGTTCATTCATCAGAGCGGAACTTTATCCCTTTCTAAAGGATTACAAAAAGATCAGGAACTATCAAGCCTCTCCAACAGAGTGACCTTAGAGTTAGTTTAAAGATTCATATAATATTAGAGCTGGGGGGAGGGGGGAGGGTTGGTGGTCACCAACCAGCATAAACTTCTGAGGCTCAGGGTGGGCAGTGAATTGTCCACTCTGCTGCCAAGTCATCTGGAGCCTGACCTCCCCATCAAGTTCAGATGTCACATTCTTCTGAGAGAGGCAAAATGGTATGATAAAACACCCAGCCTCTGGTCTCTGATGATCCTGGGTTCAAAATTTGACTGTGTCAATTAATCTATGACAGTTGCTTCTTAATTTCAAGTTCTTAATAAGAATAGTAATATATAACTTAGCCAGATTGACTTAGCCACATTTAGTCACATAATATGTGAAAACTGTTTAATGTCGTTTATTGATAATAATTTATTGCATCAATTAATACTATTAATAAAGTAAAAATTTACTTTCTCTATCACTGCAAGTACCCATACCTGACACCTAGTAGACATTATGCATTGGTGGATTCGAACTGTTTGAATTATGGTTTTCTCAGGGTATATGCAAGTAACTGAATTTGCCAATATTTTATTTCAAAATTTTGCATCTACATTTCTAGTGAAACCTTTTTTTTTTAATTGAAGTATAGTTGATTCATAATGTTGTGTTAGCTTCTGATGTACAGCGAAGTAATTCAGTTTTATGTATATATATATAATACATATATATATAATACATATATTATATATATATAATAAATTGGTCCTCCAAATATTTTATTTTGATTAAGATAGGAGAAATCTTGGGTGTGGGAAAAAAGAAGAGAAATATGAACACAGCCCAGATATTAGAATGAATGGTAAGATATTCCCCTGACTTGAGTTCTGAATTTACATAATAAATAAGTGGACCTGCTACCGTCCCATTACAGAACAAGCAAGATATAAAAATTATGCAAGCAGTCTTGGAGAAATTAGCACCATTTTTTTCAGTGTGTCTTAAGAGTTTATTGGGCATATAAGAACAGATTGCTGTGAGTGTGAGTGATAACAGGAGTAAAGCTGCTACCCCAACAAGTGAAAAGGAATCCAGCCAAGCCCAACTGTTCGTAATAACAATTGAATGGAATCTGCTGAGTGGGATCACAGTCGGGTATACTGAGCACAGGCCCTCACAAAGGTGTGGTGGGACATGCTCTGGGGTGTCCTACACAGTGTGGCAGCAGGGGAAGGGCCCCGTCACCTGCCACCTGGTTAAGATTTGAGATGCAAATGGATACACTGAACTCACAACCACTCTAGCCCAAAGCAAAGCTTTTCACTCCCTGGTCCTGCCTCTTTGTCATTTTTCCCCCTCTGAGTATGTCCTTGAGGTTCAGCCCAGCTTGATACCCCAGGGGCAAGAGCACACATGGGGTTTGCCCCTAAGTGCTAAAGACATCACCTCAAATTTGGGCTTAACCTGTTTGGGGGCCCATAATTGCCTATAGGGAGTTGAAATTTGCCTAGAGAAATGCGAAGAACCATTGGAGAGAGACATCAAATCATGGTCTTTAGACCATGTGGGTTAAAATACCTTGGAAACCGTCTTGAAAATGCTGATTTCTGGGTCTTATCTTTGACCTATCTAATTAAGCCATTGGGAAATGGGATCTGAAAATACATAAGCTCACAGGCTATTTCAATCCTCATGAACGTTTAGAAACCACTTGGTTAGTGGCTCTACGAACAGTTCAAGGAAAATTACCTTTATCAAGATCCAATAATGGTAGCCGCCACTATCTCCCTCTGACCATCAAGAAAACTAAGGATCACAGGAATTACAACTGGCAGAAGAAGCAAAGGGTTTGGTTACAGAAGAGAGAGATGACTGTTCTTTGTTACCTTACAAGGAAGTGGCAGTAAGGTGGTTGCCCAGATTCACAACTCCCTGAAGCTGTAGGGGCATTTCCATGGTCTGGGGAACATAAAATTAAATCTTATTTTGATTATTTGGTGAACATTTTTTATTATGTCTGAAAAAAATTACAATCAAGCATAAAATAGTCCTACCGCTTTGAATGAACCCCTCTAGATCCTGCCACCTCCGAATATATCTAGAAAGTCAGAGGCATTTTCCGGGGGCAAAAGTGACTATTGCCTTAAGTCTGTATTTTTATTCATGTTAAATGAATTGGAAAAAGTTTAGATTTTCAGGAAATAGTAACTCACAGGTTACTCAGCAGATGGCAATTTCCCCTCTGCTTCTTGCCTAAAAACACACATTGGGTGCATCACAAGCAAAGCCCAGCCTGATCACAGCTCGTTACTCAGGACTACAGCATTTGCTTCTGTAGTTATCATGCAGCCAAGTGTATAAATACAGACCGTAGACATTTGTAGTAAGATGGTTTTAGGAGCCTACAGGAGCAGTACAATCAGTACAGAATCTGGAGAAAGAACATTTGTTTTGGAATAGGTTTGATTTATACAATGAGCACTTTGAACCCTTCCCTTCGAGCACAATGTTCGTCTGACCAGTTTGTTTTTTGCTATTGCATAGAAAGCAGTCATTCATTTACTCCTTTCCTTATTCAATCAACAGAGAGCCTAGCATGCTGATTTAGAGCAAAGATTCTCAAACCCAAATGTGCATACAAATCACCTGAGGACCTTGTTAAAATGCAGATTAGGATTCAACAGGCCTGAGCTTCTGCATTTCTAATTAGTTCCCAGGTGTTGTCACATCTGCTGGGCGGTGGGCCACACTGAGTAACCAGGTCTTAGAGCATGGTCTTTCACCCAAATTCACATCCAAGCTTGACCACTCACTAGCTATGAGACCATGAGAACATTACCGAACGTCTGAGTCTCCGTGTCTTCATTTTAAACATCTGTATATAATATTTACAGATAATGAGAGTGCCTGACATACAGGACTGTTTTAAGGACCCAGTAGTGGTAGATCCTATAGTGATCCAGGCCAAGTGCTAAAACAATTTCTTGTAACATCATGTTGTATATCAGTGAATGTTTGCTATCATTGTAATCAGGCACTTAGTGTATGCCTATCATATGCTAGGGCTCTAGGAAAAGAAATAGAAGATGTGATTCTTATCTTCCTAGATCTAATAGCCTGCTGGGTAAAACAGATATGTAATATATAGATACATACATCTCCTGTAAGTTAGCAGACGGACCAGGTTAGCAGATGCTGTGATGGCATCCTGGTCGTGGAATCAGGAACACTGTATTTCCTTTTCCTTTGTCATAAAGGATTTTGTTCAAGCCCCTTTCCTTCTCCAGATTGCTGTCTCCCCATTCATAACAGAAAAATGATCCCAGACCATATAGTCCCATATCCCAAGCCATGACTTGCTAACTTTATGACCTTCGGCAAGTGTCTTCTACTCTCAGGCCTTCTTTTCCTTATTTACAAATCTGAGATTATAAAATGATAGTTGTGAGTATTAAATGTATTAGTATAAAGAATTTAGATAATTATCTTGCTTCCTTGAACAGTCAATAAGTGTCATTATCAACACTACCATCACCATCACCATCATCACCATCATCATCATCCTTTACTGGCTCTAATCTTACTCTTTTCTCACCAGCTCTGTGACCTTAGCCAACTCATATTAGCCATTACACAGAGCTTTCTGAAACTGCTCAACTCTACACTGTACTTATTTAAAAATTTTATTTAGAATGGTTCATAAAACCAATCAATTATTTAAACCAGAGTTCAGCAGAAAAAAAAATTTTTTTTCTGTAAAGGGCCAGGCAGTAAATGTTTTAGGCTTTGTCATAGGCAACATGTAAACAAATGAGAGTGGCTGTGTTCCAAGAAAACAGTATTTACTAAAAAAGGAAGTGGACTGGATTTGGCCCACAGGCCATAGTTTGCTCGCCCCTGCTTTAAACTAAAGAAAGTATAAATGTTTTTTGATTTATGAGGAAGTAACACAAACCATAAAATGCATGATATTGTAGCAAAGTTCATGGCTCTGTGCTCTTCTCTGCCTATCATCAGCCATGCCTGCACCTTAGAAACACAGAGTTTTACCTTGGAGAAGGGCTTCCAAGGTCAAACCTCCCCTTTTCACAGCTAAGGTAAACTGAGAACCAGCGAGGAGAGCTGGTTTACTCAGTCAGCTGCTCTGGGGACAGAGCCAGCCCCAGAATCTTGGTCTCCTGACTCCAAAGCAGGAACTATATACATTTATTTTTTCTTTCAATTGAAAGGAGGAAGAAATCATTTCCTTCAGAAAAAGAGAAAAAAAAAAACCCTTTATTTTTACTGAAGTTCTAATACAGAAATGGAGTCTTTCAATCTTCCCGTTAATGGAGACGCCATAGTCAGACATGAAAACACTGCTATGTCTGCTTAATGGAAATACCAGTTCCCTGTCCTTGTCGCTTGGATCTCATACTAAAGGTCTCTTTTCATTTCTAATAGACCAGAAAAACACCCTCTCCCTCCACTCACATCTACTCGAATTCCAGAATCATTTCTTTGGCAGTAAATCAGCAGTGAATGAGATGGCCACTCACATCCATCCATATCCTATCCGCAAAGAAGAAATGGGAACAGAAAGCCCTGGAATAAAAACAGGCTTCCTTCTGCTAGAATCTGAATGGAAATAATTCCTCTCCTTTTTAACGTGCCATTTTGATGTCTTTGTTCTGGTCTTGCTGAACTGTGCTGGGGTGAAAATCTTAGAGATGGTAATAATAACAACAACAGCAGCAGCAGCAACAATAGTTACGATTTACTGAGCACGTACTATTTACCAGTTATTGCACTAAATGCCTTAATCATGCGTGGGAGCATTGTGGATCCCATTTTATAGATGAAAAAACTGAGGCACAAAAAGGGTAAGTCATCCATGCAAAAAAATGAAAATGGTATGCTCAAATTCTCCCTCCACATAACAAACAGGTATACAACTTGACGTAAAAATTAATGATGTGGACTTGTATGATTCCATTTATGTGACATGTCCATAGAAGGTAAATCTATAGAGATAGAATGCAGATTAGTGGTTGCCTGAGGCTGGGGGTGGGGATGGGGAGTGACTATAATGGCCCTGAGAGAGATTCTTGGGGTGATGGGAAAGTTCTAAAATTGTATCATGGGATGGCTTCACAACTTTATAAATCTACTACAAATCACTGATTATTTCATACTTGAAAGAAATGAATTTTATGTCATGTAAATTAAACCTCAATAGAGCTGTTAAAAATTAATCATTGGACAGAGGTTTTAAAGGCTTTTCTTCATCCTCATAGCTACTCCCCCTACTTAGGTATCTTCATTTCTCAGCCACAGACAGATCTGAGCACAGGAAGGTCCCTGGCTCACCCAAGATTTTTAGCTCCATTTCTTTTTCGATGATAGAATGCAGAGGGATGAGTGTTGCTTCTCCTTCAATGCTAATTTCTTGCCAAAACAATAATACTGGAATTTGCGTGGGTGCAGGTAGAGGAAGAGGGTGCTTCCTTTCGTTAATAGAAATGAAAGGAGCCTATTATTATAAATGGAATACGACAAGAACAGGGGACTGTTTTTTCCATTAAATGGACACAAGCATATTTTAATCTATTTTAGAAATGGTTATTGCAATAGCTCATTCATGTATTTGTTTATTCACTCAATACATGTTCATGAAGTCCCTGTAATGGGCCAGGCACATTTCTTAACTCTGGAGATAAGACAATGAACACAATAGTCAGTATCCTTATCCTTCCAGAGCTCACAGCCCAGCAAGCAAACCACCCTCTTCTTTCTATCTTCATGAAAATCCTACCTATTCACCTTGGCTCTGACTCTATTTGGAGTTAACCTCTCCCATACAATCCCCCACATCATTTTATCTATTTCTTTTCTATGACTCCAGTCATGTCTAAATAGCACTGGAGTTATATTTGTTCACTACCAATTACTAGAATCCCCTTCTCTATGAGTCTGTAACATCCTCCCAAGTAGATGCCATGACAAATTCATCTCCTTGCCCCCAGGGTACCCACCACAATGTGCATAGTAGATACCCCATAAGCCTCTATTATATGAAGGTGTTCATTTATTCATTAACCAAATACAGTGGGCGACTTTCAAGGTGACAGGTGATTTTCTGAGCATTAAGAGACTTAGTGGTGAACAGGTCCCTGTCCTCTAGGAACTTACCTTGGCTTAGACACAGCGAGTTCAGATAATGAAGAATATCACAGAGGAAATAAGCAGAGGGTAACTTATTGTGGATGGCAGCAGGGGGCTGCTTCACTACAACAGTCAGAGAAGGCTTCTTTGAAAGCTTGGTATTTGATCTTAGACATGACAAATGAAAAGGGGTCAGTCTTAGGAATAGTTAGGAAGAATATTCTAGGTGAAGAGAACAACAATTAAAAAAAAATCCAGAGGCAAGAAAGAATTTGGAGTGTTGGGGAAAAATAAAAAAAAAAAAAAAAAGAAGAAAGAAAGAAGCAGACCAGTAGGACCAGTAGCTGGAGCCTACTGAGGAAGGAGAGCAGAAGACTGGGGAGGTGGTCAGGGTTATGTCATTAGGGGCTGGCAGGCCGCTATGAGGAGTCCAAATTTCATTCTAAGTGTGATGGATGAAGGCTATTACAAAGCCAAGTGACATAGATCTGATTTATAGTTTAACCAGATCATGTTGAATTCTTTGTGAAGAATGTACAGAGGAAGGAAGCCTGAAGCAGTGAGACCAAAAATAAATACTTGTAGAGTAAGATTCCCTGGCTTGTAGTCTGGAGACCTGGGTCTAGATTACAGAGTGATCCCAGCATTATCAGACAGGTACATCAGAGTTTACTGTTTTCAAACCCAACTCATTGAACTTTCTGGCATCAAATCTTCCTGTTAATTTCATGCATCTCCCTATGCACATCTGAAATTATATACATGTACTACGACCAAGAATCATCAGGGCAGTCACCCAGAGCTCTGGGCATCTCTTGATGTTGTATCATATATTTGGGGAGCTTCTGTGTCTCACTCCTTCTCCAGGGAATCTGATGCACTTCCTACCACCCCAGTGTAACTCTAACTGCAGCTCTCATTACAGCCTTTTATTGGCCAAATTCTGCTGGCTTTGGCACTCCACACACTTCCTCTCATTAAGAGAAATCCATTTCAATCCCAGGCTCCTCATTAGAACAAATGCATCCCAGGAAGAGGAAAAGATGGAGAACATTGGCTTGAGGCGTCAGGAGAACTGATTCAGTTCTCTTACTCGACTATAACTCATTGTCTGGCCATTTCTCTTCTCTGTGCCCCAGTTTCCCTAGTTGTAAAATAAGAGGATTGAACTTGGTAAGCTGTGGGTGTTTCTTTACTGACTCTCTAGAATGCGCTTCTCTTGATCCCTAACTGGTCTTACTCATTCTTGTGCTGAACTCTCCGTTGTCCTCAGGGCTGTCAGGGACTGTGGTTTATTAGGTTGCCTAAGCTTCGGCGTGTACAACAACTCATTGCAACAATGCTCAAATTTCATTCCATCCAGCTATCCAGCCAGCAAGACATACTCTGATTTGTTCACGTCAGAAATATCCTTAGAATGTCTACTGTGCATCAGACACCGCGTTGAGTGGTGGGGATGCAATACAGACATGGTCTATCTACTCAAGGGCTTCAAAGTATGGGGGGAGGGGAAGGTAGACAGATGCCCCCACAAGCACAGGGCAGCATGATGAGTGCTACAGTGGGAAGCAGCTTGGGATGTGGAGGAGGTATACAAAGGAGTCATCTAAGCCATGCTCAGAGCAACCCAGGGAAAGACTTCTGGATGAAGCAACTCCTAGGCCAAATCTTGAAAGCATGAAGAAATAAGCTAAGTGAATGGGCAGGGAGAGGTGCTCCAGGAAGCTAACACATGTGACAATGAACCAGAGGTGAGACTCTGCCAGGGCTCCAACATGCCTAGATGACAGAATGAGAGGAGCTAAGGCTGAGATTTAGGCAAAGAACAGACTGTGCAGGGCCTTGTATATCATGCTAAAGAGTCACAATGAATGAAGGATAGAAGGAGGAAAGAGTCACTCACTACATACTGTACTAAGTGCTGCAGCAGTGTGCATGGTGTCATGTGAAGTGTCTAGCATAGCACCTGCCACCTATGTGGCATTATTGCCTTGGGCTAAAACCTGCAGGTTCCCTGAGCAACCAGCTCTGGGTCTGAATCCCATCTCCACCACTTACCAGCTGTGTGACTTAAAGAAATTTCTTAACCTCAGCAGGGGCCATCTTTCTCATTTGCATTAGGGTTGTTGGAAGGATTCAGTGAGATTACATATGTAGAGCTCCTACTGCAATTCACTAACTAGTGCAACTCAATAAATGTTAACTACTATTACAAATAAATGCTACACTTTCCTTCTCTTCCTCACTCCTTCACTCCCTCCTTTTCTTCCTCTTTTCGTCTTTCCTTCCTTCAGTTCCTAGATTAACAGACAATGATTCTTAGATTAACAGACAAGATTGCAAGCCCTCCCATTTTCCCAATATACATAATAATGACCCATCATCTATTTGGCTCAAATGATGTCTAGATGTCGGTTCATTTAGGCAGGACTGTTCACAACTGGATGATTTTGGCTGTGCATTGGCGAGAATGGAGGGTAAATAGTCAAACCCAGTAGAACTGGAGGCTGTAGGTTCAACTCAAATCTTCCCTTATGCAGATTCTTCTATGAAGACAGAGGACCAAACCCCACTCTGTTCTAATGGATGGTTTACTTGACCCCCATGGATGAGAAGAGAAGCAGAGTGTTAATTGAATGGGCTTCCCAGTCAGCTCTGGGCATTCTCCCTGGTCCTGGTCTTTATTAGCTGTATGATATAGGCAAGTTACTTAGTGCTTTGGGATCTTAGTTTCTTTATATGTAAAATGAAGATTATATGATCCACTCACAGCTACCCAGAGATAGTGCAAGAGAAATCTTGATACAGAGTGAGTTTTCAATATAAGGCATATGTTTTTTGTTTGTTTTTTATTGAAGTATATTGAAGTTGATTTACAATGTTGTGTTACTTTCAGGTGTACAGCAAGATGATTCACATATATATACGTGTATTCTTTTTCAGATTCTTTTCCCTTATAGGTTATTACAAAATATTGAGTATAGTTCTCTGTGCTATTCATCAGGTCCTTGTTGGTTATCTATTTTATATATAGTAGTGTGTATACATTAATCCCAAACTCCTAATTTATCCCTCCCCACCCCCCTTTCCCCTTTGGTAACTATAAGTTTGTTTTCTATGTCTGTGGGTCTATTTCTGTTTTGTATATTCTTATTAATGTTAAAGTTTTTACTAGTGTGTACATCAGAGCTATTGCTAATAGAAACATGAATTTATTATTAGTGTTATCTAACAATATTTATTCATGTTAGTGTTAATAATTTTTTGTGTGTGTGTTCTTGTTATTTGTATTCATATTATGCAGTAATAAAGAAGATAAAAATACCCCTGGTCGAAGTCTACACCTGGACCATTGTTCCCATGGTGAAGACCAACAGTTGGGCAAGGTGAGATAATCTTTTGAAACGATGGACCAGGGCTAAGTTTATCTTCTCTACAAAGTCTATGCTCAGAAAACCGAACTTGAGTTTGCTGTTGTATTAGAAGTCATCTAGATGGTCTTATTGGGGACTGGGGGCTAGAAAGAGGACAGGGAAATGTGCTGGCTGGATGTGTGGGCAGCTGCAGATGAGTGGTGCCAATCCTGGTATGCTCAGGTTCACAGCACCTGCTCCAATCAGAAAGCACAATTCTCCCCAAAGAACAGTGCGGCAACGTTTTCCTGTGAGGAAAGTGCCCATGGACTCAGAAAGGAGGAATGAGGGCAGGGCTTGGCTATCTGCGTCAGAAAGTATTTGTATGGAAATAAACACGATAACTCGTGGGACGTCAGAGGGAATTATCTTTAAGAAAAAGACAGGCATGGCTTAACTCATTTTTCCATGTGGTTACATTTTATTGGTGCTTGCTAGGTGACAAATCACCCATTTTTAGCTTTTATTTAGCTTTAGTTTTGATCTTATGAGTTAAGAATGACTAATACCCCAAAGAGTATGACCCTGGAGGAAAGCATGCTGGGAAGCACATTTCTGGGTGCATGTTCCCTCTGTGCATGGAGACATGGATTCAAATAAAAGTCAAGACTACTACCCCACCAGGGACCATTGCTTTGGAAAGTAAAATAGGGTTTTTGAATACGTCTTTGTTTGCCACTCTTATTCGAGGTTATCCAAAGACGAATCTGCTTCAAGAGAAGAGAAAGTAGTAAATTTAATTGGAACTTTCAAACAATGTTCAGTCCAAAGCTGAGAAGCTCAAGATCAAATAAATACTGAAAATCTCTGGCCAAAACCCAAAATGAGTGTCTTCAATGGACATTATTTCCTGGGTCTCGCTGGCTCAGCAGAGCAAGTGCAAGGGATGAAATTCTGTTCTTGTTTAATTCCACTAATGGTCAGACTGTTGTGGGAAAAAGCTAATCACCTCACTTCCTTTTCTGACTGCTTTTGCTGTTTAGAGTTATGCCCACTAAGAGTTCAACCCTCTATGGCTGAAAGGAAGGGAGGACTGTGGATATCTATGTGTGAACTTTTACATGCACTGGCTGTGATGGGCTAGACAGAGGTTAACCCTGTCTCTGGGGCTAATTTGTTCCCCTCAGCAATCCTGGGAGGGAAGCATGGTTATTAGGACCTCCGTGGCCAAACCCTACATCTGGCCTTATTTCGCTTGACCTCTGGGTGGAGATGTCTCCTCTTTCTGAGCCATATAGAATTGCCAGTTGGAACCTTCTCAGGAGACTTAGTAAAAGCAGGTATGTGAGTTTACAAATTGGGGATTTGGCAAGTCACTTGCTGCCATCATTTGCATCCTTAGAGTCCAAGGATGTTGGAGCATGAACAAAGCTTAACCCTGTCATATTATTTTACAGAAAGGGAAATTAGATTTTGGAGAGAAAAAAGGGATTGCTCAAGGTCACACAGATGTGACATACTGCAGACCCCTCAGTGTCCTTCAAGAAATGATGATGTAGCTGATAAAGGACGTTCATGGAGAAGTTAAGAAAAAAGAAGTGTGCATTATTATGAGGCAACCTCTGCCACTTCCTAGCTGCATAACCTCAGATGAGACTCTTAAACTCTGACTCTCAGCCTCCTCCTGTGTAAAAATAATAGAACCTACTCCGTAGGGTATGTGAGGATTAAATGATGCTATACCTGCAAGTCCCTCAGCACAAGGCCTGGCCTGCTGTAGGAACTCAATACCTAAAAGCAGTCATAAATGCTTATCAGGTAAGAAGCACAAGAGAGAGAGGGGGTCTGCGAGTCAGGGACAGTGCTGGAGGGAGCGGAGGCAGTGATTTATGTCCGGCTGTTCCCATACTTGGTTCTATTTGGGAAAACAGAGGGGTGAAGATAACAGGAAAAGGGGGCATGTCCTTAAGTAAATCATCTATTGTTGCCCAGATGACATTCTGGTAACAAGGAAACCCCCTGAAATCGGATTGTGCATAGCTCCAGATATGACTCCCCAGGGCTTTCAGTGGCAAGTTCAGGGCTTCCAAGAAGGGTCCAGGAATGAGGCGGTCACAGATGGGAACATTTATTTCTTTGGGCGTCTTCCGAGGGGATCTTCAGGCTAGAACCTGGTCGGGGAGGCATGTTTCCCCTTTACCTTGCCCCTGTTTATCTGACTCCCAATGTGGGAAAGATGTCAACTTTCCTATTCAGTCAACAGATGAGACTCTGGGAGGTTTATAAATAGCTTCTGTAAACACTTTCTGAAACTCCCCCTAGGACTTCTAAACACTCAATAGGGACAGATTGCAAGAGAAAAAAGAAACAATTTTCTAAAGGCAAGTTGACAGGGCTGAAAAAGGTGAACAGAATGTAGATAAAAATCATAGTGAGAGTGGGAATTTGGGGGTGGTGGCCTGCTTAGGAACATTTTCTAATTTCAAGTTTATAAATAAAATATATAGATGAATAAAAATATAGATGAACACTCAAAGACAGGATGTGGTTTAGATTGGCTCCTTCATGATAATAATTTTTCCACATCAAACAACAATTAATATTAATAGAATAGACATTAATAGACATGGCTACCAACTCAGGGTGCTTACTGTCTAGGGAAGTGGGGGACACAGGTGATAGATGATAATCAAAATACTAGCTTAAATACTAGGGAAAATGTGGTAAGTGATCTGGAAGAAAGAGAGCGGGGTCAATGGGATCAGGGATATTGGGTAGAGGGACAAGTAACATTTTACATAGGATGGCCATGGTAAAATTCACTGAAAAGGTAAATTTGAACTTGATGGAGGTAAGAGATAGAGTCATCTGGGTAAGAGCTTTTCAGGCAAAGTACACAGCAAAGAAGAGACCTTAAGGAGCCTGGGATGGCTGGAGTGGGGAAGAGAGCAGTCAAAGTTGAATTCCGCAAGATAAGGGGACAAATCATGCAAGGCCATGCCAGCGATGGTGATGATTTTAGCTTTTGCTCTGCAACAATCACAAAGCCTCTGAATAGTTTCAATCACAGAAGTGGCATAATCTAATTATATTCAATATTTAAAAATCATTCTATTGACCTGCTGGGTCGAGCTTAGGTTGAAGAGAGCAGGGTAGAAGAAAGAAATCCAAAGAGTTTTGTGTATGACAGAGACAATGCAATATGTTCCTGAAACCTTTCAAGTTTGTCCTAGATGCACAAGAAGAGATTTCCCATTCTCTTTTTGCAATAAGGTAAGCATGACATGATGGCGTTTTGTCTGGAAGTGAGAGTACCACTTCCAGTCCTGGCCCTAACACCTGATGCGTGACCCTCAAAACTAGGGCCCCTCTGAAGCATCCCTGTTGAGGACAGAAGCACCATAAGATGGAAGGAGCCAGGCCCCCCGTGATATTGTGTGGGACAGGGCTGCTTTGTCCCACACCAGCCACATTGCCCGGTGGCTTGAATATGTGTGGAAACTGTGCAAAAGAAAAAAGGTGAACATTTCTCAAAAAGTCTCAATCCTCCTCTATTTCTTTCAGCCTTGTCACTAGTGATTGTCGAGATACACTTCCTGTTTTGATTTTCCAAAGCAAGAAGAGCAGTGCACAGATGGGCTGCACCTCTCTTCCCTGTCTCACTAACAGCTGCTCAAAACCACACCTATGTGCTGTCACACTTGTCAGCATCACAGCATGCATCAGAACTCTGATGGTGGAGAATCTCTACGTCCCTGCAGTACTGGCGGTGGACAGTAAGACAACAGCACAGCAATAACAACAAAATAATTACAATTAAAACACACTTCCCTTTTCTTTCATCTTAAAAAGATATCAAATTTGTAGTAAGGTTTCCCTGAACATTTCAACAGTTTTACTCTTTGTTAGAATTCTTTTTAAAATAGAACATCATTCACTACACCAGTCACTGAAAAATACTTAACTCCTTACCACTATATTTTGTATCTATCTATCTATCATCTATCTATCTATCTATATCTATAATATATCCTTTCATCCATCGATTTTGTGATGTTTGATCAAATATCATTTATTATATAAAATTCCCAAAGATAGAAACCTAACTGGCCTAATGATAGGCAGACACTGAACTTTTCTCCAAGAAACTAGCATGATTCTCGCCTTGGGCACCGGAAAGGGGAAAGGAGAATTAACGTGGCTCTGTGTGCCAGGTTCTGCACTGGGGAAGTTATTTAGAAGATCTCATTTGTCGCTTCAGGGTCAATCTCAGCGGGTTGGTAGTTAAGGTGGAGAGAGCCCGTACTAGTATGATCTCCCTCTGACTAACAGGTGATCAGACTCAGCGAGCTGACATGACTGCCACACCCCAGAAAGAGCCTCTAGGCGCAAGGGACATAAGGCATCACCATCATCGCGGATGCTGCTGCTTTCTTAAGCTGGAGAGGCCACAGGCTGAGCAACCCTGTAAGACCAGCCCAGACCAATCACGAGAAGCACAGCAGCAGAGAGGTTTAGGAAACCGACTTTGGATTCAGCCAGAATTAGGTGTGGACCCTGGTTTTGCCACTTTCTAGATGTAGTCCTTATCAGTGTTGCTTAATCTCTCTTACTCTTCATGTCCTTAAGTATCAGTAATGGCTATAAAACATTTACCACAATGCTCGGGCTTATAGTGAGTACTCAAATCGTAACCGCTGTTGTTATTCTTGTGCCACTAAAAGGTCTCCTGACTCAGAAAGGAGCATCCCCAGAGCATTGTTAGATCCATTCACAGATCTGTAAAACATCACACTTAGTTACAACTCTCACAGCTGCAAAATGCTCTCAACAGGCCATGGCTGTGGGTCAGAACCGACCTAGGCAAGGAGGCTTTTTCAGGGGTTCAAACGAGAAGGGTGGTTCCTAGGGGCAGAGAGGGAACCACCCCCGGCCATCTCCTTTCTTTGCTCTCGTCTCCTTCCACATAAGTGGGTGCTGTGTGGGTGGGCTGGGGAGCAGCAGTCTTGTCCTCTCCGCACATCCCCTCGCCCTCCCACCAAGGGCAGGGAAGGACAGAGGGCAGGACAGGCACCAGAGAACCAAGGAGCAGGGTGGAAGGTTAGAAGGCAGGAGGGAATGTGACAAACACTAGTCAATTATGTATCCTAGGGTATCCGATGTGTTTGCTATCTAGGCAACGCCAAAAAATCCAACAAGACAAAAGATTACTGTTTTTCATCTTCCTCTCTATAAACCCTTCATGGTGAGATTGTCAGAAAGAACTTGCCCTGAAGATTTCCTTTATCACCACCTCTTCCAGGGAATACAGTGATTTCCACTGGATCTGCTAGGTAGGTTGGGGAAAGAATGGGGACTAATAAATTATAAGCATATGCTTTGTGCCACACAGGAATGTGCACCTTACACTATTTCATTAAATCTTTACAAAAGGTGGCTATCCCCTTTTTAGAGATAAGGAATGTGCATTTTAAGAAAAATTGCATAGCAAGAAAGTGCCAGGGCTGAAATTGACCCAGGTTTGTCTTTTCTAGGCCCTTAGCCGCCCACATGTCTCTGTTACATCACCAGATTTAAGACAAAGGCAGTGTGGCATGTGGTCCTACCTTACCGAGGGACCACTGGGGGCTTGTTGCTAGAACTCCTGAGAGAGGCACATCTGGAGAGCTGGTGTCTGGCCTCAGCCTGTACAGGAGGAGAAGGCAATCATCTGTTAGTCTTCAGCACATGACATTGAAATTTTTTTCTTTTTAAAATTTTATTTATTTTTTTATATAGCAGGTTCTTATTACTCATCAATTTTATACACATCAGTGTATACGTGTCAATCCCAATCTCCCAATTCATCACACCACCCCCCCAACCCCCACCGCTTTGCCCCCTTGGTGCCCATACATTTGTTTTCTACATCTATTTCTCAATTTCTGCCCTGCAAACCAGTTCATCTGTGCCATTTTTCTAAGTTCCACATATAGGCGTTAATATACGATATTTGTTTCTCTCTTTCTGACTTACTTCACTCTGTGTGACAGTCTCTAGATCCATCTGCATCTCAACAAAGGGACCAGGTTCATTCTTTTTTATGGCTGCATAATACTCCATTGTATATATGTACCACATCTTCTTTATCCATTCGTCTGCTGATGTTAGGTTGCTTTGCTTCCATGACCTGGCTATTGCAAATAGTGCTGCAATGAACATTGGGGTGCATGTGTCTTTTTGAATTATGGTTTTCTCTGGATATACGCCCAGTAGTGGGATTGCTGGATCATATGGTAATTCTATTTTTAGTTTTTTAAGGAACCTCCATACTGTTCTCCTTAGTGGCTGCATCAATTTACATTCCCACCAACAGTGCAAGAGGGTTCCCTTTTCTCCACACCCTCTCCAGCATTTGTTGTTTGTAGATTCTCTGATGATGCCCAATCTAACTGGTGTGAGGTGATACCTCATTGTAGTTTTGATTTGCATTTCTCTAATAATTAGTGATGTTGAGCAGCTTTTCATCTGCTTCTTGGCCATCTGTATGTCTTCTTTGGAGAAATATCTATTTAGGTCTTGTGCCCATTTTTGAATTGGGTTGTTTGTTTCTTTAATATTGAGCTGCATAAGCTGTTTATATAGTTTGGAGATTAATCCTTCGTCTGTTGATTCGTTTGCAAATATTTTCTCCCATTCTGAGGGTTGTCTTTTCATCTTGTTTATGGTTTCCTTTGCTGTGCAAAAGCTTTGAAGTTTCACTAGGTCCTACATGTTTATTTTTGCTTTTATTTCCATTTCTCTAGGAGGTGGGTCAAAAAGGATCTTGCTGTGATTTATGTCAAAGAGTGTTCTTCCTATGCTTTCCTCTAAGAGTTTTATAGTGTCCAGTCTTAATTTAGGTCTCTAATCCATTTTGAGTTTAATTTTGTGTATGGTGTTAGGGAGTGTTCTAATTTCATTCTTTTACATGTAGCTGTCCAGTTTTCCCAGCACCACTTATGGAAGAGACTGTCTTTTCTCCACTGTATATCTTTGCCTCTTTTGTCATAGATTAGTTGACCAGAGGTGCGTGGGGTTATCTCTGTGCTTTCTATCTTGTTCCATTGATCTGTGTTTCTGTTTTTGTGCCAGTACCATATCGTCTTGATTACTGTAGCTTTGTAGAATAGTCTGAAGTCAGGGAGCCTGATTCCTCCAAATCTGTATTTTTTCCTCAAGACTGCTTTGGCTATTCAGGGTCTTTTGTGTCTCCATACAAATTTTAAGATTTTTTGTTCTAGTTCCGTAAAAAATGCCATTGGTAATTTGATAGGGATTGCATTGAATCTGTAGATTGCTTTGGGTGGTAGAGTCATTTTCACAATATTGATTCTTCCAATCCAAGAACATGGTATATCTCTCCATCTGTTGGTATCATCTTTAATTTCTTTCATCAGTGTCTTATAGTTTTCTGCATACAGGTCTTTTGTCTCCCTAGGTAGGTTTATTCCTAGGTATTTTATTCTTTTTGTTGCAATGGTAAATGGGAGTGTTTCCTTAATTTCTCTTTCAGATTTTTCATCATTAGTATATAGGAATGAAAGAAATTTCTGTGCATTAATTTTGTATCCTGCTACTTTACCAAATTCATTGATTAGCTCTAGTAGTTTTCTGGTGGCACCTTTAGGATTCTCTAGGCATAGTATCATGTCGTCTGCAAACTATGACAATTTTACTTCTTATTTTCCAACTTATAATCTTTTTTTTTCTTTTTCTTCTCTGATTGCCATGGCTAGGACTTTCAAAACTATGTTGAATAATAGTGGTGAGAGTGGACATCCTTGTCTTGTTCCTGATCTTACAGGAAATGCTTTCAGTTTTTCACCATTGAGAATGATGTTTGCTGTGGGTCTGTCATATATGGCCTTTATTATGTTGAGGTAGGTTCACTCTATGCCCACTTTGTAGCGAGTTTTTATCATAAATTGGTATTGAATTTTGTCAAAAGCTTTTTCTGCATCTATTGAGATGATCATATGGTTTTGATTCTTCAATTTGTTAATATGGTGTATCACATTGATTGATTTGCATATACTGAAGAATCCTTGCATCCTTGGGATAAATCCCACTTGATCATGGTGTATGATCCTTTTAATGTGTTGTTGGATTCTGTTTGCTAGTATTTTGTTGAGGATTTTTGCATCTATATTCATGAGTGATATTGGTCTGTAATTTTCTTTTTTTGTAGTATCTTTGTCTGGTTTTCATATGAGGGTGATGGTGGCCTTATAGAGTGAGTTTGGGAGTGTTCCTTCCTCTGCAATTTTTTGGAAGACTTTGAGAAGGATGGGTGTTAGCTCTTCTCTAAATGTTTGATAGAATTCACCTGTGAAGCCATCTGGTCCTGGACTTTCGTTTGTTGGAAGATTTTTAATCACAGTTTCAATTTCATTATATGTGATTGGTCTGTTCATATTTTTTATTTCTTCCTGGTTCAGTCTTGGAAGGTTATACCTTTCTAAGAATTTGTCCATTTCTTCCAAGTTGTCCATTTTATTGGCATAGAGTTGCTTGTAGTAGTCTCTTATGATGCTTTGTATTTCTGTGGTGTCTGTTGTAACTCCTCCTTTTTCATTTCTAATTTTATTAATTTGAGCCCTCTCCCTTTTTTTCTTGATGAGCCTGGTTAATGGTTTGTCTATTTTCTCAAAGAACAAGCTTTTAGTTTTATGGATGTTTGATATTGTTTTCTTTGTTTCTATTTCATTTATTTCTGCTCTGATAATTATGATCTCTTTCCTTCTGCTAACTTTCGGTTTTGTTTGTTCTTCTTTCTCTAGTTCCTTCAGGTGTAAGGATAGATTGTTTATTTGAGATTTTTGGAGATTTTTCTAGCTATAAACTTCCCTCTTAGAACTGCTTTTGCTGCATCCCATAGGTTTTGGATCATTGTGGGGTTTTTAAATTTTTTTTGTGGTATGCGGGCCTCTGACTGCTGTGGCCTCTCCCGTTGCGGACCACAGGCTCCGGATGCGCAGGCCCAGCGGCCATGGCTCATGGGCCCAGCTGCTCCGTGGCATGTGGGATCCCCCCGGACGGGGGCACGAACGCGTGTCCCCTGCATCGGCAGGCGGACTCTCAACCACTGCACCACCAGTGAAGCCCCATCGTGTTTTCATTGTCATTTGTCTCTAGGTATTTTTTTATTTCCTCTTTGATTTCTTCAGTGATCTCTTGGTTATTTAGTAACGTATTGTTTAGCCTCCATGTGTTTTTGTTTTTTACGTTTTTTTCCCTTTAATTCATCTCATCTCATAGCGTTGTGGTCAGAAAAGATGCTGGATATGATTTCAATTTTCTTAAATTTACTGAGGCTTGATTTGTGACCCAAGATGTGATCTATCCTGGAGAATGCTCCGTGTGCGCTTGAGAAGAAAGTGTAATCTGCTGTTTTTGGATGGAATGTACTGTAAATATCAATTAAATCTATCTGGTCTATTGTGTCATTTAATGCTTCTCTTTCCTTATTTATTTTCACTTTGGATGATCTGTCCATTGGTGTAAGTGAGTTGTTAAAGTGCCCCACTATTACTGTGTTACTGTCGATTTCCTCTTTTTTGCCTTATGTATAGTGGTGCTCCTATGTTGGGTACATATATATTTATAATTGTTATATCTTCTTCTTGGATTGATCCATTGATCATTATGTAGTGTCCTTCCTTGTCTCTTGTAATATTCTTTATTTTAAAGTCTACCTTATGTGATATGAGTATTGCTACTCCAGCTTTTTTTTGATTTCCATTTGCATGGAATACCTTTTTCCATCCCCTCACATTCAGTCTGTATGTGTCCCTAGGTCTGAAGTGGGTCTCTTGTAGACAGCATATATATGGGTCTTGTTTTTGTATCCATTCAGCAAGCCCGTGTCTTTTGGTTGGAGCATTTAATCCATTCACGTTTAAGATAATTATCAATGTGTATGTTCCTATGACCATTTCCTTAATTGTTTTGGGTTTGTTTTTGTAGGTCCTCTTCTTGCTTGTGTTTCCCAGTTAGAGAAGTTCCTTTAGCGATTGTTGTAAAGCTGGTTTGGTGGTGCTGAATTCTCTTAGCTTTTGCTTGTCTATAAAGCTTTTGATTTCTCTATCGAATCTGAATGAGATCCTTGCCAGGTAGAGTAATCTTGGTTGTAGGTTCTTCCCTTTCATCACTTTTAGTATATCATGCCACTCCCTTCTGGCTTGTAGAGTTTCTGCTGAGAAATCAGCTGTTAACCTTATGGGAGTTCCCTTGTATGTTATTTGTTGTTTTTCCCCTGCCTGCTTTCAATAATTTTTCTTTGTCTTTAATTTTTGCCAGTTTGATTACTATGTGTCTCGGTGTGTTTCTCCTTGGGTTTATCCTGTTTATCTCTGTGCTTCCTGGACTTGGGTGGCTATTTCCTTTCCCATGTTAGGGAAGTTTTCGACTATAATCTATTCAAATATTTTCTTGGGTCCTTTCTCTCTCTCTTCTCCTTCTGGAACCCCTATAATGCGAATGTTGTTGCGTTTAATGTTGTCCCAGAGGTCTCTTAGGTTTTCTTCATTTGTTTTTATTCTTTTTTCTTTATTCTGTTCCATGGCAGTGAATTCCACCATTCTGTCTTCCAGGTCACTTATCCGTTCTTCTGCCTCAGTTATTCTGCTATTGATTCCTTCTAGTGTAGTTTTCATTTCAGTTATTGTATTGTTCATCTCTGTTTGTTTGTTCTTTAATTCTTCTAGGTCTTTGTTAAACATTTCTTGCATCTTCTCCATCTTTGCCTGCATTCTTTTTCCAAGGTCCTGGATCATCTTCACTATCATTCTTCTGAATTCTTTTTCTGGAAGGTTGCATATCTCTACTTCATTTAGTTGTTTTTCTGGGGTTTTATCTTGTTCCTCCGTCTGGTACATAGCCCTCTGCCTTTCTGTGTTGTCTTTCTGTGAATGTGGTTTTTGTTCCACAGGCTGCAGGACTGTAGTTCTTCTTGCTTCTGCTGTCTGCCCTCTGGTGGATGAGGCTGTCTCAGAGGCTTGTGCAAGTTTCCTGATGGGAGGGACTGGTGGTGGGTAGAGCTGGCTGTTGCTCTGGTGGGCAGAGCTCAGTAAAACTTTAATCCGCTTGACTGCTGATGCATGGGGCTGGCTTCCCTCCCTGTTGGTTGTTTGGCTTGAGGCAACCCAACACTGGAGCCTACCGGGGCTCTTTGGTGGGGCTAATGGTGGACTCTGGGAGGGCTCACACAAGGAGTACTTTCTGGAACTTCTGCTGCCAGTGTCCATGTCTTCACAGTGAGCCACAGCCACCCTCCACCTCTGCAGGAGACCCTCCAACACTAGCAGGTAAGTCTGGTTCAGTCTCCCCTGGGGTCACTGCTCCTTCTCCTGTGTCCCGATGCGCACACTACTTTGTGTGTGCCCTCCAAGAGTGGAGTCTCTGTTTCCCCTAGTCCTGTCAGAGCCCTGCAATCAAATCCCACTAGCCTTCAAAGTCTGATTCTCTAGGAATTCCTCCTCCCGTTGCCGGACCCCCAGGTTCTGAAGCCTGACGTGGGGCTCAGAACCTTCACTCTCGTGGGTGGACTTCTGTGGTATAAGTGTTCTCCAGTTTATGAGTCACCCACCCAGCAGTTATGGGATTTGATTTTCTGTGATTTCACTCCTTCTACCGTCTCATTGTGGCTTCTCCTTTGTCTTTGAATCTGGTTTATCTTTTTTGGTGAGTTCCAGTGTCTTCCTTTTGATGACTGTTCAGCAGTGAGTTGTGATTCTGGTGTTCTCGCGAGAGGGAGTGAGAGCACGTCCTTCTACTCAGCCATCTTGTTTCCAGGAATCCTGTCATTAAAATTCTTGCAAGGAGTCTGGTCGGAGCTGGTGCTGGTCCCCGTGCATGACCTCAGTCCAGCCAGCGGCCAGCGAGAGGGAAACACAATGCGGTTCCCAGGGCGGCCTCTGCTGAACGTCTGCAGCCTTTCCCGGAATTGCCCCTCCTGCTCAGCCTAGTGTAGAAGGAATGAGGTGAGCGGGGCTGCAGGAGAGACTGTCCATACAAACAGCTTCTTTGTGTCTCTATTATCTGGGGGTTTGCTACTGCAAAAGCCTCCCACCTGCAGGAAGGGAGGTCTGTAAACTGGCAGGTGGGACCCTGCTACCATGGAGGAAAGGGTTTTATTCCATCTTTGGTTAGGTCCAAGGTTGCTAAGGGGCTTGGTAATACACCTGGCTTAATAATAGTGTATTAAAATATGTCATCACTTTATTGTATGAGGCAGATATGATTGGCCTCACTTTACAGAGGAAAAGAGAGAAAGCTGGGGTCCAGAGATGCTTGCTTGTGAGTTCCTTGTGGATTTCAGACTAGAATCCAAGTCTCCTGACTCTTGGACCAGTCCTCTTTCCAATATGGGATCTTAAACATGGCAATAAGAGATGTAAAAATTCTTCTTCGAGGCTTGGATAAAGGTTTCGGACGTGGGTTTTCACCTAAGTGCAGAGTCGATTCTAGTCTGATATTTTAAAGGCTTTGAAATGATCCATAGTTTATGAGTCTCCTTTCCCTGTGTTCTAAGTAGTAGATAAAAGTTTTGACCTTGCTTACCTCAGATACAAGATCAAAACAAAAGATTATGTGCGTTGATGCTTTGGGAGATGAGGAAATCCACACATATATAGGCAGAGAGGTTCAGTAATTAATCAAATCTTCAGAGCTCACAAGTTCACAGTATTGACCATTCACAACTTAGCCATAAGCTCAGACATTTGAAAAGGCTCCTGAAAATGGGAATACACTTTTTCAAAAAGTTACAGCCCCCAAACAATGTGCTTTACTGCCTAGAACTAGTCACAGTCTGTGGATTACCACAAGGAGCCCCAGTAAATATTTATAGATGGAATTTAATGAATGAAGGTACAAACCCTCTGGGTCTCCTGCTGGGGCTCATGAAATCTTATTAAACACACTATTTTGCAAGCTTGGTTATTTGCTTTTTTTTTTCATCCCGCAGCAGATTAACTATAAGTGAATTGGAAAAGAAAGAGGAGCTGTCGTGAACAGTGAAAATGTCAATAGAAGGCTTGACAGCTTGAGGATAGAAGAGGAAAAATAAAAGCAAAGCAGACAAAGAAACTTAGCTCCTCTACGACATAGCACTGGGTTGCTGAACCAACAAAAAGCTAGTAGCTAAGTTTAAGATCATCAGAGAGGTACACAGACTATTTTAGATTGACTTTCACCTATAATAATTTGCTTTAAACTGTTTTTGCAAACCCCCTTTGAAGAGGGGGTTAAGCATCAGTAATCATTTATTAGAAAGGCCTCTTTCTATGAGAAGATACAGATGAGTTTCCTCTGAGCATTTAACTGGGCTTCCCTGAAGGGTGTGTGTACCCTTCATGACCTAGAAGACCCGTGAATATAATCTCTCTGGCATACTTCACACCTTATGGTTCTTTTGTATTCTAGACAGTCTGGGGAGTTTGAAGTCAGGGGTAATGCAAAAACAAACAAACAAACAAAACCCTCCAAAAAACAAACAAACAAACAAAACCCTCCCCCAAACCCTCCTTTTCATCTAATCTCATCTCTGTAAGTCCATTATGGTGCAGCTGTCAGAAAGCCTTACCCCAGAGATTTCCTTTATCACCAGCTCTTACAGTGAACGAAGTGGTTAGGCCATGATCTATTCTGGCTTCAAGATCTGGTCTTACATCTTTTTCCCCTTTTGTGACAAAATACAAAAAAGCAAACTAGCAAACAAAAACAACAAAATAAAGGAACATACGTTAACATACACACACACACACACAAACACACACATATGATAATGGTTGTTAGCAAGGAATGATGAGCAGATTGTCTGCAGAAAGCAAAAGACAGAAAAGGCTCTGTTTCCATGCTGAGCTTTCCTGATTCCTAAGTCCACAACCTGTATTAATTGTTCAGTCACTATCCACTTGGGATCAACGAGGATCAACGAAGAGGTAAATTCAATGTGTGGCTCTAATCTTTCCCATGAATGAATGGATAAATGACACTCAAGTGGCTCACTGGGGGCCATAATAGATTTATTGTGCTAAGTCACAAAGGTTTCCTGGAGAGTAAAGCACAAGAAGCAACGCTTAAGAATGTCAACAATGGACATAATGATGGAATAGTAATGTCAACAGAGGAAATAATAATGGCAACAATAGATAACGATTGCCTTTTGTTGGGCATCTGGTGTTTGTCTGCAGTACTCGGAACACTTTCCTTGCACTCTTGCAATTAATCCTCACGAGAGCATGTTGAGAAAGAAGTCATTAACGGCACATTAGTGATCAGGAAACTGAGGTTCAAGGAAGTTAACTCAAAGCCCCAACTCACACAGCTAGTAAGGGACAGGGCTAGACTTGAACCCTAGGTTTACCTGTCTTCAAAATTCAGTCCTCCACCTCTCCCTCCTCCTCCCCATCTCTCTTCCTCCTCTGCCTTCTTATCCATCTTCGACTCTGACTCCATAGATAGCTAACTCTATGGATATCCTCTTTGACCCATTACTTCCTAATAGCTTTTTCAGGAGTACAATGATTCAAACAGCAACGTAAGTTTCTGAGCATCTACGTATTACAAGGCACATGGCACATGGCATAAAAACTCACAGTTTACAGAAATAATGGAGGAAAGGAGCACATATGTATTAAGTGCCTATGATGACTCAGGCCTTATAAATTTTATTATATTACCTCTTAATTTTCTCAACTATAATGTGTATTTTATCCCAATTTTACAAGCTAAGGGATTGAGGCCAAGAAATTTTAAAGAAGAACCTTATCTAGAATCATACATTCAGTAGAAACTCTGACTTGACTAAATGTTCACCAATCCAGGCAAGGTGTCTGGCTGGACCGAGATATGTACAGCCATAATCAGCGCTCTGAACTTCCAGGACATCAGGGCTTGGAAAGCCCCTGTGCTCAGGTACATGCCCAGACATTCTTGTACAGCATGTGGAGGGCACTTCGATGATAGCTATCAAATAGGTGAAGGAGTGCATTTGTTGACAAAACAGTTATATTTCTGTAAACAATAGGACAAATGCTAAAAATGCACTGTATAGTGATGTTCATTGTGTGTGTTTATAAAAATAATAGTGAAGAAGTAGTGGAAAATAAAAACATAAATATAATAAATAACATCATTAGTAAAATATTGTCATTGCCATATAATGGAACAAAATGCAGCCACTAAAATGATGAATTACACTGACGTTTACTGACATAAAAAGATGTCTAAGATACAGACCAGTTAAAAAGCACTTCAAAAACTATGTATCAGATGATGAATAAATCCATATTTCTGAAATAGAGACCCCACTCCCACCCTCAACATACATACATCATGGAACAAATGTATCTAAACTCTGCAATTTTAATAGTGGTTGGCTTTAGACGGCGGAATAAAGGATCATCTTAATTTACTTCAAATTTTCCAGAATTTTCTTAATTGCATTTTGCAATAACAACTAGCATTTATTGAGTGTTCTAACTTAATTACATTTTTTTCATTATCAAAATAATCCTACTTTATAGATATTCGATTTGGAGCTTAGAGAGGCTCATAATTTGCCTAAGGAGTGGCAGAGCTTAGATTTAAGTAGATTTTCTGCTTCTACAAACCTATGCTCCTCAGTATTATTCTACACTACAACAAGTGTATAACAATTTTGATATAAAGATGCAATTTAATTACAACAATAAAATAATTTAGAATTTTTGCTGTCCAGAAAATGTACGATTATCCCTGCATTCTGCACCACATATTAAATTGTGTTTCAACTGTTTCATCATTTTAGGGCTCAGCCATTCTTTATTTTCAGATCCCTCCCTTTCTTAATTTCTAATACATACTTAAAATAAATATTGTCCAATGTTTCCTTAACTCCTGAGAGAGATTGTTTCATGAGAGCTATTTAGTCTCCAAGATGCCACGGAAACTTTAAGAAGAACATGTGGTTTTATGGTGGTGTGGTTAGTTATTTTTCGTAAAGGAATTCCTAGATTGCCAGGTGTCAAAACTCAAGGGGTTTAATCAGAATTACCCTCAAAGCCACAGCCTTCAAGTGCATTTGGTGCTTTATAAGATATAGAGCTGCTCCTCTCAGACCCCACAGCCCTGTGGGATGCCCTACTGTGGTACTTAGTGGCTGATAAAACCACTTGTCTTCTTGTTTAAAGGTCTCATTAGACTGAAGTCTGGGTCTGACTTATTAGACTGCTGCATCCTCAGAACCTAAACACTCACCTTCACAAGTCTGCTTGTTCACAGGGTCAGAATGCCCTCAAGACTCCCCGCAAGCCTCCTTAAATTTAGTTCCAAAATGTCAGTGATTGGTTTCTGCATTCTGTAGAGAAAGATGAAATCTATGGCTTAGCAGAGGCTCTTGGGTGAGCCTTTGTTGCCTTAGAGATGTCATTTCTCACTTCCTGTGCCAGGGAAAATTTAGAACCAAAGTGGTAATATGAAAGGTTTGTGCTCAGCCTAGACTAAGTTTCTCAAACAAACGTTGTGCACTGTAAGCAGGGTATATCTCTTGGGGATTATGATGTTAATTAATTTTATTTTTTCATTCTTTTGATGGGGTTATGAGACTGCAGGCTGAGGCCTTAGGTTCATAAAGAGGCAACTTAAGAAGAGAACTGTTTTTCATGACATCACAAGACAGGGATTAAATCATCTGCTAGGGAGAAAGATGACCATAGTGGGTGCCCTGTAAAGAGAAATGCTGTGCGCTCAAGGACAGAAATGTTTGGTATTCAGCTCTGGATTTCCTTTTTCTGCATTGTCATTCCCTTCAACCATCCTCAAGCTTTAACAAAGTCTGATGAAGTTGAGTGCATCTCAGTTGGGCTTAAAGAAATAAAGTGATATGGTTCTTTCCATACAAGGGTAGAAAGAGTGAACTGTAGCAGAGAGAAAAGGTGGCAAAATGGAGAAGTTGAGGGTACTGACCTAGAGTGAGAGACGTGGCCCAACTAAGATAAATTTGTGGAACATATAATCACTTCCTAAGGATTCTCAGAAACACTTGAGAAACAGTCAAGTCTTCCTGTGTACACCACTGGGGCCTGGATGATGTCATTTGGATATGAAAGAGAAAGCTGCCCTAAGAATGGAGAGCTTGGGGACACTTGGTTTATTCTTGGTTTAGGAAATTTAAGTTTCCCATAAGATGAAGACAACAGGGAAGATATTTGTCAAACATCTGATAACCACAAGTAACTGAATCTGTTATTATTTCTGAATCACTGTAGCTTTACAACAATGATTTGATTTTTTATTCCCAAACATATGATATAAGGTAAGTGCTTCATACAGCTTAAATGTCTTTGAGAAAACATAGATATTTTTTCTGAATCCTGATCTCCTGACAGTTTCGTCAAAGCACAGTGGAGCTCCAGCTTGGAAAAATCAAAATCATGGTCAGAGAAAGGTCCTTGCAGGCCAGGCCTGGTTCTTGCATTGATTATAAAAATGACTAAACAATTTTCATACATTTCTAAGAACAAATTGCCAACATCCCGAGGAGACATTTCAACACATCATCAGCTTGGAAGCTAATACTGGAAATGTCAACTGGGAAAAAGTATTAGACACATCTGATGGGCCAGTCATAGGCACAAGTCTCTTAGACTGATTTGGGTAAACCCAGGACCTGGAGGATCAGGGGCAAATGAATAAGCCCACTCAGAATCTTCTTGCCCCTGAACATATGTGGTTACTGCTGTGCAAACTACCCCCCACATTCTGTCAAAAATTTTTCTGTGACAAAGGCAAGGATCTGAATGGGAAAAGGAGGTAACTGATGGTCCATCTGATAGGATTTCCAGAGCAGAAGTTGAGGCCTCTGAATACAGACTCTGTTTCCTTGACATCCTCTGTCACCCCCCTCTTGATTGATGCAACATCCACCAGGGAAAGCCATTTGCTTTCCCAGCATGTCTGCAAAACATCATCATCTCTGGGTGCCCAGCTCTCAAGTATACTGCCCATGAGTATGTGATCTGAACTGGTGTCTCCAATGTCCTAAACAACTAAGGGAAAGCACAGATCAAAGTCTTTAGGAAAAGAGGACAGTCCAGGGCTGAGGGGAAGTTTTTCCAGGAGGGAAAGGTAATCATTTTTCAAGACTTAATCTGATTGAGCCAATTAATATCATTTGCATGTTGCATGACTTCTGTTGGTGGGGCTATAGGCCAACTTGACATTTTGTTATATTTTAGTGTTTACTTCTTCTAAATAAGACCATGACTATTCATATGACTGTTAGGTATAAACTAAACAGAAGTGACTTTTAATGTGTGTAATGACTAATCTCAGTTTTTAAGTAAAGCACATGGAAAGATACATATTAAAGTTGAAACTTTAAACTTATTTGAACATTTGGAGTTTTGCTTTGCTTAGAAGGATAGAAGTGTTCATTTTTTATTGTTAGTACTCATTCGACACACAAACAAATGAAGATTAGATGAGACAAGGGCTTGAAATGGGGCAAAGCTGGAAGCTTTACAGGTAAAGCTTTACCTGAGGTAGAGGCAGTGTTTTGCAGTGAGAAGGAGTATTGGTAGCAAGTAGTCAGATTTGGCCAGTGTGCTGGACGTGGAGATACAGTGGCCAGAAAAACATGTCTTTTGTCCTCAGTGCTATCAGTCTCATTGTGGAGACCTCTTAGAAGCAGAAATTTATAGTTAAGTAATATGAGATGGTAAAAGCTGAAAGGAGAGAAGAATGAGGTGCTGGAGGAGCCTTATGAAGACCACCCTTTCCATCTGGAGGCAAAGTGATAGGCCAAGGAACACGGACTATGACAACAGACTGTGAAGACAGGAAGAGTTCTGTATGAATTTTAAGTAGGTATGTAAGTGTGGCTGGGACACAGTGTACATGAGTGTAGGTGAGTTGTAGTATGGTTGCCATTGAGGGGTAAAGCTCAAGACAGAGTCAAGAGATTCTGGAAGGCCTTGTGCTCTAATGAATTTGAACTTTATTCTAGGGCAATGGAGAGCCATCAATGACACAATGAGATGTATTTCTTTGTGCATCCATTCATTAAATATTCACCATCTAATACTTTTTATTTAATAAACATTTTTGAGCACAGACAGGCACAAACACAAAAATAAACAACAAAACCAAAAACCAGGTAAAATATCCTGCCTTGACGGAGCAGGTGGCAATTTTAGATATAGTGGACAGGGAAAGCATCACTGAGAAGGTGGCACTTGGGCAAAGAGATGAAGGAGGATATCCAGGAGAAAAATGTTCTAGGTGAAGGGGAAAGCCAGGGCAAAGTTCTGGAGGCAAGAAAATGCCTGGTGTGTTTGAGAAACACCAAGCCAGCCCACTGGGCTGGAGTGTAGAAGTCAGAGATGGTGGACTTTCAGCTTCTGTGCTGCATCAGGAGGGAGGCTGCCTGATTGTTCTGAGTAGAGACAGGAAGTGCCTGGCCTTCTGGCTTAAAAGGGGGTTGCAATGGGTCAAGGGCAGAAGCAGAGAAACAAGTTAGGAGGCTAGTATAGTAACCTAGGAAGAAAAAATGGCGGGCACCTGGACTGCTGTGGAGCAGTGGGTATGGTCAGAAACCCGACAAGGTTTGCTGACCATTGAAGGGGTGCAAGGACAGGTGACAAGTCCAGAGAATGAATTTATGTTTTCTGTCAAGCCCCTGGAAGGATGGGTTGCCTGAGTCCCATGGGGAAGACTGTGGAAGTGACATGGGGAACAGATACCGAGGGACGATCAGGAATTTTGTTTTCAATGTGTTCAGTTTGAAGTATTGATTAGAAATGCAAGAGCAAAAACCAAATCAACAGATGCCAAAGTTCTGGGGGAAGGTATGATCCAGACACATAAGTTTGGGAGTTTTCAGTCTACAGAAGGTATTTAGAAATAGAAGAATGGATTAGAACACTGAGAACGTAGTGTCAAACATGGTTAGGCACTGAACATCCAGCGGTGAGAAGAATAAACCAATCCCTTGTCCTTGAAGACCTCACAATAAAACAAAATAAATAAATCAAACAACAGTATATATGAAATAATGGACAAAACTCTATTAGAATGAATTCTGGATACAGAGTAGAGGACAAAGTGGGAGGGAAGACCCAGCTGAGATTGTTCCACAGGTTGCTGTCATGATTCCCAGAGGATGTCTTGTCTTGAGTTTGGTGTTGGCAGTGGGAATGGAGAAAAGATCCGGGGGACACTTAGGAGGCTTAATCCTCAGGACTGGGTAATTGTTTAGTTCCACCAAAATACCTGACTCAGAAGACACGAAAAGAGTTTTGCTCCTTAAAGAAGACATCTTGGCAGGGTGAGACTGTCACTCATTGGACTGACCTTAGGTGTAATACCTCCTCTCTGCTGCGTAACCCCTTTGTCAGCTTGGGTAGATTTTTAACTTTTCTGTTTTTCAGTTTTCTTACCTGAATGAGATAAATAATGCTTCCTAATGTTCTTATGAGGATTAAAGGGGAATTAGACAGAGGCTCCTAGCAGGGTTGTTGTAGAGCACTTAACAGATGGACAGGAGGAAAAATTTCCTTTTCCTCTACTCATCTTAGGTTCACTGCCTGGGGCCCAGCACATTAGACAGAAAAAAGACAGATAGCAATCACACAAACACACGGGAGTACTTACTTAGTGATGAGTAACTCAAAGAGATGATTGCAACTTGGGCTTATATAGCATCTTAGCAAAAAACAACAAAATTGTGGAGAAGTGACAAAACAAAGGAAATGGCCTTTGAGCTTCTAAGGTTGGCAAATTTTAGGAAGGGAAATATATGGGGAGACTAATGATACAGAAGGGTTAGTTTTAGCAAGGTTTATTATGCAGACTCTTCTGGTGCCATGTCTGGGGTGAGAAGGGTCTAGAGTTGTCTCCTGTGATTAACTTGTGTCCCTCCTGGTAGAGAGAAGAGAGGGGACATTTTATAAATTTATGGCCTGCTTTTAGGCAAATAGGGGGAAGTCAGAGAGCTTTCCTTCTCTCTGTTTCTTAATTATCTTCAGCTCAAAATAACCAATATGTCAAAGCAGTATATTCTGCTATACCTTTCATGGCCATTTAGAAGATATTACTTTTCTTTCTATTGAGTAAAGAAGCTCAATAAAATAAGATAAAAACAAAACTCATTAGATCATACAACTAAAAACATATATTGAAAGAAGAAATGGTTGTAGGCATGGCTGGATCCACAGTGATCAGCCCTCAGCTTGTCTTCCTGCCTCAGCCTGCTTGCAGATCCATTCATTTTGTCATCACACAGACTTGACTTAATAATGTCAGAACCTGAGGTGGTAAAGCTGGACCAGTGAAAATATCAGGCTACAGCCTGTTAACTGTTTCATCATCAAATTGTCCCACCTCAAGTCCAGTATTTGTAAACTATCCACCACCCATGTCCTTCTGATACTGAATTGGTACACTGATCGTTGGCAACCTAAGTAGAAAGAATGTCGCTTTCCCAATATCTTCAGCAAAATTTCCGGATATGACCCTTCTTGGCCCATCCTATGTACGGCACACTGCATCCTTGACTGTGAACTGGAGGATGGAATTCTCATCCAAGGGCGGGGATCAGCCTCACCTAAACCTCATAGAAAAAGGGTAAGGGAAGAGCAAGGAAGCAAAAACATAGGTCCTCCAGCTTTTGCCTTTTGTTATTGGGTTATACTCACAAATATCTCAGAGCTCCTGACCTTCAAGCCCCTTACTTATCTATCTAATAACCATGTTGAATTTCATGGCTCAAACACTATAACCTGCAGACTCCTTGAAATTTAGGGAAAACTTGCTAAGTGTATGGTCCGACTCCCTCGCACCACTTCCCCCCTCTGCCCAATGTACTCACTCCCTCTTCTTGGGCCTGCTCCACAGTTATCCATTAAAAACATTATGCGGTGAGAAACAAAACATACACTTCATTTCCACCCAGACTTTTAACAATTGAAGGCAAAACTACTGTAGTTAACTACAGGATAAATAAAGGGATTCCTAAGGCCATAGTGCAGAATGACAAATTAGCAAGAACACAGCCCTAGGACAGGAGGGAGCTTCCCACCCAGGCTGAATCACCAGCTCACTGTTGGGAACAATTTATTTGATGCAAATGAAAAACCAAACTGATTTATAAATCAGCTAAGTAAGAAGCTTAGGGGGAGAGCTCCTGGGATTTGGACAAAAAAAAAAAAATTGTTCTCCATGGGAGTTGGAGGATTGGAAATCTATCAGGACTTGGAGCATGCACACATCTGGTATGTGTTGCTGGGACACTTTGCCACTTTGTAAAGCCTTGATCAATTTAAGACTTCTGTTTATGGACCTTACACTCTTACAGTTGGAAAGCCTTTTCTTAATGTCAGAAGGACATTCTGGAACTGTCAATTCTACTTCCAAAAGCAAAGCCCTGATTTGTCCTTCTCTGGCTATCTTAACGACCTTACTATAACCCATTCTATTGCCTAGATAACTGTCTGCAAGAGTCATCTAACAAATTTTCCTGCTTCTATTTTTTTCAAATAAACTTTTTATTTGAGAATAACGGTAGATTTATGGAACAGCTGCAAAATGAATACAGAGAGTTCCTGTAGATCCCTTGCTTAGTTTCCCCTAATGTTGACGTCTTACATTAATGATATATTTGTCAAAACTAAGAAACTAATACTGATATATTATTCTTAACTAAACTGCAGATTTTGTTCAGATTTGACCAATTTTTACACTAAAGTCTTCTTTTCTGTTCCAGAACCCAACCCACTATACCACATTGCATTTAGTCGTCACATTTCCTTAGTCCCCTCTGGTCTGTGACAGTGTCTTTGTCTTTTCTTACTTTTCATGCCTTGACAATTTTTTGTTTTGTTTTGTTTTTAAGGTATGCGGGCCTCTCACTGTTGTGGCCTCTCCCGCTGCGGAGCACAGGCTCTGGACGCGCAGGCTCAGCGGCCATGGCTCACGGGCCCAGCCGCTCCGCAGCATGTGGGATCTTCCCAGACCGGGGCACGAACCCACGTTCCCTGCATCTGGCAGGCGGACTCTCAACCACTGTGCCACCAGGGAAGCCCCACACCTTGACAATTTTGAGGAGCACGTGAGGGAAGCTATTTTGTAGAATGTCCTTCAATTTGAGTTTGTCTGATGTTTGCTGCATGATTAGACGAAGTGCACGGATTTGGGGAAAGAATTCCACAGAGGTGAAGTTCCTCTTTATCACATTGTATCAGGAGGTACTTACTATTAGCAGGGCCTATTGCTGGTGTCTTAGTCCCCTTAGGCTTCTGTAACAAAATACCAGAGACTGGGTAGCTTATAAACAACAGAAATTTCTCTCTCACAGCTCTGGAGGATGGAGGTCCAAGGTCAGGGTGCCAGCAAATTCAGCATACGGAACGAAGCAGGTTTGCTTAACTATAAAGCCATAAATAAAAGCCGAGATATGCCCCAGGTCATTAAGTGAAGAAATGAAGTCTGCATTCTGCTGGTCGAGTTCAGCAAGATAACAGTCCTTAGGATCAAGGACAGGAGTTTCAGGGAAAGATGGCATTCCAAAGTAGGAGACCCTCATTATACGGAAACCTGAGATGATTCAACATATTTTAGTATATGTTACCACCCTTCTGCTGATCTGAATAAGCACTGTGACAGTCCCAGTTTGACCTCATAGGGTCAAATACTCTCCTGCCCAATACAAAGGAGGAGCTAGTGATGTAAGCCTGACGTCTCCTTAAAGAATGAGAAAAAAGCCAGTCTTTTCTGCTCCCCCACTTTCCTTTGATTATAAAAATGTAGGCCACTTAATTCTCAGGGCAGAGCCCCCTCACCTGCACGCTTGTATCCGTCGCAAGCATCCTGTATTAATACATCTACTTCTTGCCTATCACTCTGCCTCTGGCTGAATTCCTTCTGCGCTGAGACACAGAGAACCTGAGCCTCAGTAAGTCCAGACACCAGGTGAGTGATTCTAATTAAAAGACGGTGGGTTCAAGTCCCCATCTGAAGTGCACGGTTTCAGCTCCATTCTACCTTTGTGAGACAGGATTCAGAAAGCTAGAAACCCCTGAAAACATAATATGGGAAATCAAAAGGTGCTGGGTAGCAAGAAAATAAGAAAAAGGTCCCATTCACTAACGTGCGACTGATTGTCAATAAATATCTGTCAAAGGAAGGGAGGATTATAGGATTTCCAGGCTTAGCAAATAAAAGTATAAAATGCTTAGTTCAATTTGAATTTCAGATGAACAATGAATGAGTTTTAAAAATAAGTATGTCTCATGCAATATCTGGGACAGAGTTATACTAGAAATTTATTTGTTGTTTACCTGAAGTTCAAATTTAACTGGGTGTTTTGTATTTTATCTTGCAACCCTGAGGAAGAAAGACGAAGGAAGCATGGAAGGAAGGGAAGGAGGGAGGAAGGAAGGGAAGGAGGGAGGAAGGAAGGCAGAGAGGGAGGGAGGGAGGGAAGAAGATATGAATCAGGCTGCCTTAGGTTCATGCAGTTAGATTTTTGGTTCATCTGACTCCAGATTTACCAAGAGAACATCTGTCTATAATTTGACATTTCATGAGAAACTAGCCACTAGGAAAGAATAAACTGGTCAGACTGCCTGGAATTTCTCACTGTTAACTGACAAATTAGCTTTTGACTCAGATGTGGCATATACTCTGTAGCTTGGTGCAGGAAAGGAATGTACTGACTTCAAGGACAGTCATATTCCCGTCCATGTGACAGATTTTGCAATACAAATTAATAAATTAAAACTTCAATTTTATGTCCCATTCCCGAGAGTTCAATTACTGCTATGCCAACCTTGAGAGATAAATCTGCTCCCCTGGGTGTGCTCAGGGTGGGGATTACAAGGCTCTATTATGATGTTCGCATGTTTTATTTCTTAAACTGAATGGTAAGTATATGGTGTTACTTATTTTACTCTTTGCAACATTTTGTACATCAAAATATGTCATAAGGTATATTTTCAAACAAAATGAAATAAAAGCCAGAGCGGTTTAATGGAAGAGGGATGGATTTGCTTTGAGAAGGTATTTGTTTGAGCCCAGATTAGCCATTATTTTATTTCCTTCTATCTTATACTCCAGCAACTTTGAGTTAATCAGAGGGCTTTTAGTGCCATCTCATGCTGTGCTCTTTCTTTTACATTTCCATGCCTTATGCTTTGCCTTTTGTCTTGGAAAGCCTTCCTTTATTCTTTCTTCCAGCCTCTCCCACTCACTTTTTTTTAAGACAATCCATAAACATCATAGAGGGCAATTCAGGAATTTCTTTCCTACTGGCAACTCTCTCCGCCGCCCAACCCCTCCGCTCACTGCAGGAGCGTCTACTTTTGCCATTGCCTAATTTCTCTATCTCCCAATCAATGTTAGGTTCTCTGGTGCCTCCACCACATTGTGCTATGATTATCTTTTTACAGGTCTGTCTTGCCACCAACCTGAATCTTCTCAAGAGAAGAACTGAGCTTTATTCATTCCTCTATTCCCTGAACCTAGCAACACGACTAACCCATGTTTACCCATCTGAACTGACCATAGGAAATGCCTATCTGTGAGCCTTAGTTCCCGCCATTATAAAGTTGCTGCATAAACACACACACACACACCAGCAAGTACATTTTCAGCCACATATTAGCTGCTTAAAGCAAAGCTCACTTCTCTATATTCCCAAAGCATCAACTTCCTAATCCAAATTCCTTCTTTTAACAGTGAGAAAACTAAGGCCCAGAGAGGGAGAGTAACCTGCACAGTATCACATAAGAGTGGGGCAGCTGATTCATAGTGAGAACGCAGGTGTCTTACACTGGTGCCTGTAGCTAGGGGATGATAAGCGGGTTGTCCAACTTCCCAGCTTCCCTAACTCTTTAGAGAATTTAGGTGTAAGCAACTCTCCCTAGCACAGTCCCATAGCCAATCCAGGACTCGAAAGGGCAGCCTGTGGAAGTGCCCATGGTCCCATGGCCATATTAATGCAGCATTTTCACACTTCCCAGAGCCTGGCTCAACCCAGCGGTCCCGCTTTGTTTTGGTCAAAAGTCTCACCGGCAGACACAGTAAGTAACATCTGTGGACTCTTTGAAGCCCTTTCCCCTAGAACCTAGTTAGCCTTGACTATCAGCGGCATTGACTGAGGCCGTCCTTTCCATATTCTGCTGACCAGAGGTCATTTGCTGTGAATGGAAACAGAGGAGCTGGCGCCCCAGAACTGCTTGCAAAACAAGTTACTCTTTTTTCAAGCTGCGGATTCCATTAACTAACTGGAATGGTCTTTATGTATTTGGCATCAGATGTAGGCTTGCCCTCCCCTTGCCCCTTCAACATTTTGGAGGTAAGAATGCTCTACGGTCAGGGATTTCCAGGGCCAACCCGGAAGGAACATTCTGGCATGGATTTCCGACGGGTTGTCCTCTGTTTTGGAAAGTGTCATCTTATTTCTCGCCAGTCCCCATTGCTGTGCTTTAAGGGCCATAAGCACGACCGTTAATCACTCCTTCTTTCCTTCTTTCCCGGTTTTAGAGGGCAACTCCAGAATAGCTCCATTTGGTTCCAGGTGGATTAGAATATGAACATTTTCAAAGCTGCAAGGGCCTTTGGCCTTCACATGGGAGAATCCTTCATCCTTACACATGGAGAAACAAGATGAAGAGGGAAGAGCTTTTTTTTTTTTTTTTTTGTGGTA
>NW_006775143.1:3603117-3617790 GCF_000442215.2 Lipotes vexillifer | reverse complement strand
TACGCGGGCCTCCCACTGTTGTGGCCTCTCCCGTTGCGGAGCACAGGCTCCGGACGCACAGGCTCAGTGGCCATGGCTCACGGGCCCAGCCGCTCCGCGGCACGTGGGATCTTCCTGGACCGGGGCACGAACCCGCGTCCCCTGCATCGGCAGGCGGACTCTCAGCCACTGCGCCACCAGGGAAGCCCGAGGGAAGAGCTTTGACTAAGCGCCCACAATATTAGAACTGGGACTCAATCTAGTTTCCCTGGTTTCCTATTCAGGACCGAGAACTTCAAGGAATTCTCAAACAACAAACAAACAAACAAACAAAAAAGTCCTCAAACATTGATAGTATTTATCTGAAATTTCCTACCAGTTTGTTCTTTCAGATGCTGTCCTACTCTCTCGCTTGCTTTCTTTTTGTTTATCCATTTATTTATTCCTAGTTTTTCATCTTTGTTTCCTTTGCCTAAATTTTTTTCTACTCCCTTCAATTTGTCCTTCAAAACCTAGCTCAGGGGACTTCCATGAAGTAAATGGAAGGGAGGGAGTTTGAGTTGTTGGCCTTGATTCTTCAATCCCCTATAACCGTATTAACTATCCACACCCTTGCTATGGCCTCACTGTAGCTGGAATATATACTCCACTGTGTGACTTTGGGCCCTTGGCTTGTCATCAACATGACATGACAGGCTATCTTCTGCTTCTGTCATCACCATAAGCACATGGCCTGGTATGCACCGTCCCTTTAGCCTGGGCTGCAGAATGAGACAGAAAGAATAGACCTGACCCAGACCTACAGCTGGAAGCTAAACCCAGCAGAGCCTAGCAAAACCTACTGAAGTCACAAGGTGTGCCTGCAAACCTCTTGGAAGAGCTTCTGCCTCAGAAGGGAAAAGCAGTACCCAAGTATACATATGAAATAGCCTTGCCCTAAGACAAAATAGGTCTCAACATTTATTCATTCGGTCATTCATTAAGTTATTCAACAAATAATCACTGAGCACCAACTATGACCTCATCTACTCTCTGAAACTACACATCATGAAAACTATTTGTCCGTTAATGCATATTTCTGAGGAAAGGGTTTATGGCTTTCCTGGGCTGCTTCTGTTTGTCCTTAACCTCAACCAAATGAGTCAAGGCCCCTGGTCATAAAGGTTCACTTGGGCCTTGATTCATTTGCCACAGAAGGTCAGTACCGAATAGTACTATTGTATGGCTGCTCACCTGTGAGTACAGACTAAAGATAAAAATTTGCTCAAATAATTTGAGTTTTACTAGATGAGTTGACCAGAAAGGTTGAATGTTAATTTACTAATTACTAAATGAGTGCATTAGTCATTTGGGATGATCACCTATGCTATTTGCAGTTGACTCTCACCATATAACTTGTACCCTAAAATTGTAATAAAAATACTGAATGTTTGTAAATACCATGTTAAATTTTAACTATCACCCGGATAATTTTGTAGGTTGGGCTCCTCTTTGTCTGTCCGTTAGCACCTTAACATTTTTAACTATTTTCTCCTGTTGCACTAGTACAAGGCCCCACTGGTTCCTTTATGGCTGACTTACTATTTTTCTTTCTTGTATAATATGATTTTAAGATCCTTTACTATTCTGATCTCTCTTCTCTGCATTTCCTAGTTTGTCCCTGATTCTCTTCAATACATTATTGAAAACTGACCAGACTCGAAATGTAACCAAATGCTTACCTCCTGCTGTGGACTGACTTACATCCAGAATACCTATGTTGAAGCCCTAACCCCTTATTGTGATGGTATTTGGAGATGTGACCTTTGGGAGGTGATTAGATTTAGAGCTCATGAAGGTGGGGCTTGGTGCCCTTATAAGAAGAAACACCAGAGATCTTGTTCATTCTCTCTCTCCACCGTGTGGTAACACAGCAAGAAGGCAGCCATCTTCAAGTCAGAAAGAGATCTCTCACCAGAAACCAACCATGATGGTACCCTGATCTCAGACTTCCAGCCTCCAGAACTCTAAGAAAATAAATTTCTGTTGCTTAAACCACCCATGGCAGCCTGGGCAAACCAAGACACCTCCCTCCCTGCTCCCCGCACAGTGTCTAGCATGGTGCTTGTCATCCATGGTGTGATTGATGGACTGGATCAGGGGATGCCAGCCTTAGGAGACCAATCTTGGTTTGCCCAGAATTGACACATGCTGATGAACCCAGCAGGTCCCCAAATTCACACCAAACTTTTCCACTGCTGGTCTGGATTTCTGGGCTCCCAGTGCCGGCCTCTCCACGCTAGCCTTTGGGGAGCCAATGCTTCTTGCGGAAGATACCACATGCATGAATAATATGACGAGTGTCTCAGTTGGCAGCGAGGGGTGGCAGAACTTTCCTAGGGATGAAGCCAAGGCTGGCAGATTTCCCACCTCCATTCAGCTCCTGGAAGCCCAGCAAATTCACGTGGCCATGTCTGGTGCTGAGGACTCACTGGTGGGAAGATTTAGAGACAGCTGGGATAATATGCTTTTCTGCAGCCCCTGGGCAATCTGTACAGTCCAATCACCCTTAGGTCTCCTTCAGGGAGCCCTGGTGATCACCTGCTGTCACCACACTTGCCCTATAGGTGCCTCGTGCTGCTCACGAGAACAGGTGGGAGGCACGAACTAGTCAATTCAATTCCTTTACCTTTAAAGTGGTAATTTATTTATGGTAATAAAAATATTGCTTAAGATCGTCATGACAATCAAATGAAGTAAAAAGTTCACACATAGAGGACAAATAGAGCTGCCATCACCGGTCACTGTTCTCAGAACCATCAGTATACAGTTTCTTACAAAGCTGAGAACACCCTGAGGTAGACTGTGTTATGTTATTTTACAGCTGAGGAAACTGAGGTTTGGGGAATTTATTGACCTGCATGAGTTCACAAAGCTAGTGAGTATGAAATTTCTCTCCCAGTGCTTGGTATATAGAGAGCACTTAATTTGTACTTAACTGAATGAAGTAACAGACTGACATCAAAGTCCATGTCACCAACCCCTGTGCTGGTACTGTTTAACTCTAAACTATAGAATGCTGTTCCCCCTGTGAGGAACTGTTTCCATTTGGTCATCAGTTCTGATCCCCAAACTGATTGCCCTGTGAGTGGGATCCCAACAGACCTCCTGGGCCTTACATCCTGTCCATTACATCTTTTGTGGGCTACAGATCCGGGACAGGTTTCTATGTGGACCAGAAATAAAAGGAATGTTAGCACCGACACTATTCTTGAAGATATTATGTGCCAGAGGAAGGAGGGGAATAAGGAAAATGACATTCAAAGAGAATATGTAGTAATAGCTACTCACTTTTTTTGTTTGTTTGTTTAATTAATTAATTTTTAAACATCTTTACTGGAGTATAATTGCTCTACAATGGTGTGTTAGTTGCTGCTGTATAACAAAGTGAATCAGCTCTACGTATACATACATCCCCATATCTCCTCCCTCTTGCGTCTCCCTCCCGCCACTCACTTATTGAATGTTGATCTGTGACAGATAGTTTCTTAAGCATTTTATGTATCTATCATTTTCTCCTCCTCATGAAGTAGGGACTCTTTCTAGCTCTCTTTTGTAGAAGAGGAATCTGAGAATATTAATTTAATTGTTCCATGCAACTCTCTTTTTCCACGGTGAAAACAATCATGATTAATCCACATTCTCTGACTTGAAGGTCAAAATTTAGCAAAATCACCAGCATGATACAGAGGCCTGTGTCAGGGAGATCCTGACACAGATCCTTTCTCTGTCAGGGAGTCCGGATGAATCAGACACAGGGGATAGCTCTTTGATTCTCAGTTTACTCACATGTAAAATAACAATTCTTATCATACAATAATAAGATGTGAGGTAGCCATAGAGATTAAATCAGAAATGCCTGTACAGTACAATTTGCCTGGCACAAATTAAACACTTAATAAACATTCGCTGTCAACATTATCATGAACATGTAATAGAAAAGAACAAAAACAACCAAACTAAGGCAGCAGATTCAAAGTGCAGAAGAGGATTTCAGACCCTTTCACAGTTTCCAGGGTTCCCTCACATGCAGGATTTCACCCATGTGGCTCCCTCTCCAACCCTGCGAGAGCCCCGACTCCTTGTGAGATGCAGTCATTTAATGATCATCTAGCTCTCCTGAGTGTTAAGTGACAGAGTCAGCACTCAAACTCTGGTCAGCCAGTGTTCTGTCAGCTCCTACAATGTGTCAGTGAATGAGTTGGAGTAGAAGGGTTGGATGGATGGAGTAGATGGAGTAGAAGGGTTGGAGTAGAAGGGTTGGTAGTAGCTGGTTGTGTGTGTGTGTGTGTGTGTGTGTGTGTGTGTGTGTGTGTGTGTGTGGTAGGGGGAGTTCTAGTTTCACATATGTTCAAAAATGATGGTGAAAACAAAGCTAAGTATATTTCTTTATTATGGATATTTAAGAGATTTTAGTAAACAAATACACCTTTTGAAATCCTAGGAGGAAGATTTCATCAGCCTACGGTGTTCAACATCAGATTGACATGTTGTTTTTCATAAATTATGCTCATCATATCGACTTATTTAACACCTTCAGGACTGACATTATAATTCTATATTATATGAAAGGCTTTTAGGGTTTTATATGCTTTTCCGATTACATATTTAATTGAAGTATGCCTCTCTAGAAGTTAATCGGCATCTCTTGGAATTCAACTGGAAGACTTTGACAGATAAAACAGTTCAATGACTAAATAAATCACATCAACTTCTCCCAGCTTTCAACATTTTATGATCTACTTCAAGAGTCTGGCAACGTCTACCACCTTCAATTGGATTTCTGCTAACAAATATCCTTTGACACTGTGTAACACGTAACATGCAGCCTAATTTCAGAGACGTTAAAATCAGGGCTGGGGGGCTTCCCTGGTGGCGCAGTGGTTGAGAGTCTGCCTGCCGATGCAGGGGACGAGGGTTCGTGCCCCGGTCCGGGAAGATCCCACATGCCGCGGAGCAGCTGGGCCCGTGAGCCATGGCCGCTGAGCCTGCGCGTCCGGAGCCTGTGCTCCGCGACGGGAGAGGCCACAACAGTGAGAGGCCCACGTACCGCAAAAAAATAAAATAAAATCAGGGCTGGGTTTGTGTTAGAATTATAGAACTAAATATTATGCAGCTGTTTTATAGCCCATGCTTTGGGAAATGCTGTTTCCCAAGAACAAGGAACAAAATGCCCTAGAATCTTGCCAAGCTCTTACCACCCTCTAACCATTCCAACTAGAGATTCACAGATGTCTTAGTCCATTCAGGCTGTATAACAAATTACCATATACCAGGTGGCTTATCAATAACAGAAACTTATTTCTCACATTTCTGGAGCCTGGGAAGTCCAAGATCAAGGTGCCAACAGATTCCTTATATGGTGGGAGCCCAATTCCTGATTCATAGAGGGCAGTCTTCTTCCTGTGTCCTCACATGGTAAAAGAGGGAGAGATCTTTCTGGGGTCTCTTTTATAAGGTCACTAATCCCATTAATGAGAGCTGAACCATCCTGGCCTATTTATCTTCCCAAGGCCCCACTTCCTAATACCATTACATTGGGGGTTAGGATTTCAAACTATGAATTTTGGGGGAACACAAACATTCACTCAACAGTGACAGATATTCAGATAAATCTTCAGGTTATTTTTCAAAGGCATTATTATATCCCCACAACCATAATCTCATCTTTTCTGTAAGGACTCAAACTATTTCCATTTTTAAATCAATGAAAATTTCTTGAGATTTTAAGATTTCTGATACTCAAAAACGTATGAGCTGAAAAATGTAGATGATAAGTGAGAATGCATGTTCCAGTATTGAAAGTAATATACAAATCTATCTTTATCCTTAAAACTTATTTCCCTTTTTCATTTTTTAAATCTTTTACTCATTTTCCCCACAGTTGTATTTTCCTCTTTTTGACAAGTTAACACATCCGAATGACATTTTAAAGCCTGTCAAAGAGTAAAAACTAAAACATATGATCTTAATTAAGCTTGAGTGAGTGTTTTGCCAATTCAAAGTTGTAGTTAATAAAGTACTTTATTTGAGAGAGAGAGAGTGGAAGTTTACAGATCTACTTTTTTTTTTTTCGGTACGCGGGCCTCTCACTGCTGTGGCCCCTCCCGTTGCGGAGCACAGGTTCCGGACGCGCAGGCTCAGCGGCCATGGTTCACGGGCCCAGCCGCTCCGCGGCATGTGGGATCTTCTGTTTATTCCTCCTAAGCCAGTTGTTATCTTTTGCAGTACTTCCAGTGAAATTGTAATTTTTTTTAGCAGATTCTTTTCTGATGGAGCGGTGATTTGCAATAATCTTGTCAAGCCAAGCTCAAAATACTACTAAATGAAGACATTTGTGGAAGGGAATGATTGTAAATTGCATGCAAATTTCAGCTCGGCTGGAATTAATCAATATGGAAACAGAACTTGTGAGTTCCTGATGTAATGATGCTGAAACTAATCCCATTGAGTTTTATTTCCATGGGAATTAGGTATTTATTTTGATTTAAATCTCTTTTTTTTCTTGAAGACAAAGGTTCAGTTTTTGAGTCTTTCAGTAATAACTTTTTGGGGGCTAGAGAGATGTTATAAAGGAAACAGGAGTAAAACTAAGCATCTGACTTCTGTGGGGGCATCTGGCATTTCCTATTTAATTTACTGTGCCTATTTAATGAAATTTCCCCCCAGTTTTTCTTGCTCATTTTTTCCCACTGAAAATTCTAAGGCTTATGATATAGTAGGTGACACAGTCTTTAGTATATATTAAGTATGCAATATTGGTCTAAATGACATATTCTCTCATTTATATCAGTTTTCTAGGGGGATGCCCTCTGGTTGGGGTTTTGTGTGTGTGTGTGTGTGTGTGTGTGTGTGTGTGTGTGTGTGGTAGGGGGAGTTCTAGTTTCACATATGTTCAAAAATGATGGTGAAAACAAAGCTAAGTATATTTCTTTATTATGGATATTTAAGAGATTTTAGTAAACAAATACACCTTTTGAAATCCTAGGAGGAAGATTTCATCAGCCTACGGTGTTCAACATCAGATTGACATGTTGTTTTTCATAAATTATGCTCATCATATCGACTTATTTAACACCTTCAGGACTGACATTATAATTCTATATTATATGAAAGGCTTTTAGGGTTTTATATGCTTTTCCGATTACATATTTAATTGAAGTATGCCTCTCTAGAAGTTAATCGGCATCTCTTGGAATTCAACTGGAAGACTTTGACAGATAAAACAGTTCAATGACTAAATAAATCACATCAACTTCTCCCAGCTTTCAACATTTTATGATCTACTTCAAGAGTCTGGCAACGTCTACCACCTTCAATTGGATTTCTGCTAACAAATATCCTTTGACACTGTGTAACACGTAACATGCAGCCTAATTTCAGAGACGTTAAAATCAGGGCTGGGGGGCTTCCCTGGTGGCGCAGTGGTTGAGAGTCTGCCTGCCGATGCAGGGGACGAGGGTTCGTGCCCCGGTCCGGGAAGATCCCACATGCCGCGGAGCAGCTGGGCCCGTGAGCCATGGCCGCTGAGCCTGCGCGTCCGGAGCCTGTGCTCCGCGACGGGAGAGGCCACAACAGTGAGAGGCCCACGTACCGCAAAAAAATAAAATAAAATCAGGGCTGGGTTTGTGTTAGAATTATAGAACTAAATATTATGCAGCTGTTTTATAGCCCATGCTTTGGGAAATGCTGTTTCCCAAGAACAAGGAACAAAATGCCCTAGAATCTTGCCAAGCTCTTACCACCCTCTAACCATTCCAACTAGAGATTCACAGATGTCTTAGTCCATTCAGGCTGTATAACAAATTACCATATACCAGGTGGCTTATCAATAACAGAAACTTATTTCTCACATTTCTGGAGCCTGGGAAGTCCAAGATCAAGGTGCCAACAGATTCCTTATATGGTGGGAGCCCAATTCCTGATTCATAGAGGGCAGTCTTCTTCCTGTGTCCTCACATGGTAAAAGAGGGAGAGATCTTTCTGGGGTCTCTTTTATAAGGTCACTAATCCCATTAATGAGAGCTGAACCATCCTGGCCTATTTATCTTCCCAAGGCCCCACTTCCTAATACCATTACATTGGGGGTTAGGATTTCAAACTATGAATTTTGGGGGAACACAAACATTCACTCAACAGTGACAGATATTCAGATAAATCTTCAGGTTATTTTTCAAAGGCATTATTATATCCCCACAACCATAATCTCATCTTTTCTGTAAGGACTCAAACTATTTCCATTTTTAAATCAATGAAAATTTCTTGAGATTTTAAGATTTCTGATACTCAAAAACGTATGAGCTGAAAAATGTAGATGATAAGTGAGAATGCATGTTCCAGTATTGAAAGTAATATACAAATCTATCTTTATCCTTAAAACTTATTTCCCTTTTTCATTTTTTAAATCTTTTACTCATTTTCCCCACAGTTGTATTTTCCTCTTTTTGACAAGTTAACACATCCGAATGACATTTTAAAGCCTGTCAAAGAGTAAAAACTAAAACATATGATCTTAATTAAGCTTGAGTGAGTGTTTTGCCAATTCAAAGTTGTAGTTAATAAAGTACTTTATTTGAGAGAGAGAGAGTGGAAGTTTACAGATCTACTTTTTTTTTTTTCGGTACGCGGGCCTCTCACTGCTGTGGCCCCTCCCGTTGCGGAGCACAGGTTCCGGACGCGCAGGCTCAGCGGCCATGGTTCACGGGCCCAGCCGCTCCGCGGCATGTGGGATCTTCCCGGACCGGGGCATGAACCCTCATCTCCTGCATCATGCAGGCGGACTCTCAACCACTGTGCCACCAGGGAAGCCCAGGTCTACTCTATTCTTGTCCTATTAATTCAAAACAAGCCTCTCCCTTGCTCAAAATTTTTTTATCTTCTTAGGTCAGGGTCCTTTATTTGATAATGGCCCCAGGGCATTCATTGTGAAGCTCTGGGGAATTACCTCCATTATATCAATAAGTCAACTATTTAGAATTGTGTTTTGAACACCACTAAGTTCTTAGAAGAACTTCCCTAATTATTTATAGTGGGTTGCATGGTACCTCCCCAACCCCAAAGTATGTCCATGTCCTACCTCCAAAACCTATAAATGTGACTCTATTTAGAAAAAAGTCCTTTGCAGATGTAATTAAATTAAATGTTGTGAGATAAGAGCATCCTAAATTACCCCAGTGGGTCCTACCTCCAAGGACAGTGGGGAAAATACATGCAGCACAAGCCAAGAAATGCCTGGAGCCACCAGCAACTGAAGAGGCAATGAAAGAGCCTCCCTTGGAGCCTTCAGAGGAAACTTGCTCCCGCTGACAACTTGATTTCAGACTTCTGGGCTCCAGAACTGTGCCGGAATACACTTCATTGTTTAAAGCCACCAGATTTGTGGTAATTTGTATGGCAGCCCTAGGAAACTCATGTAACACTCCAATGCTCCATGGCTTCCCTCTTCTGGAATTTTCAGAGACCAATACTGCTGACTTGCGAACTGACGCCAGGAATGCGGGGGCAGTGACTTCAGTTTTCAGTGATTTTATCAAAGAATGGGGGTGGGATATTCTTCTTTCTGTGATGGTTTGGATGACTTTTTTTTTTTTTAATAAAGCATATAGTGAACTGTAAGCACCTATATCTGAGGTAATTGTTAAAACCTTCCTCTGTGCCATAAAACTGATACATCATATTTTACGTTGTCTTGTTTACAATTAATTTATCAAGTGTTCATTAAAAAATTTCCCATAAAAGATGGAGTGAAATGAAAATGCCTGATATCTTCCACTCTCCTCACTGTGTCTCAGTTTTCTTATCTGTAAAAGGGAGATCATTGGATAATACTGAACTTAGAGTTGTTGAGAGGGCTTATCCAGTTAATACATGTAAAAAGTTTTGGAGAATGCCTGACACATTATAAAAGTTCTATAAATGTGGATTGGTGGTGGTGTTATCATCATCATCATCATCATTATCATCATCACCATTGTTATTATTGTAATTATTATGTTTACCAGCATAGTAATCATGAAATGGAAACCCAACACTTGTGCCCTGAGTAAATACCTAGCCTAAGATTAATTTAGCTTGTCTCCCTAATTGAAGTTTAGATGCCCACTGAGGTATGGAGACATTTTTATGGTCTTTCTTCAAACCAAAAAGCATAATGGCATTATTGTGTGGTAAAGACGTCTTGGACTTCAGACAGACTTAAGCTCCAATCCTTGTTCAACAGTGAACTTGCTCTGTAACCAGAGTCAAACTTTAGTAGGTGCATCATAGGCTGTCTGCTAAAGCTTGCTTCTCTTTTCCACTCACATGCTGAGTCCCAGCAGCTGTGAACTAGTCAGAGGCCACTGATGACTGAACCAAAGATGAGGCTGTAATGCCAGCTGAGACATCGGAGTACCTTTGTGGGGATTTATAAAGTGACCAAAGCGAAAAATAGATGAATTCTTTTCCAGGAAATGAAAACCCAAACGTTAGTCTGGAGAAGAATGGGGAGAGAGGAACAAGGTAATGAGAAAAAGACAAGACATGCTAAGTGGAGCAGAAAGGAGAGAGGGTCCTTTCTTTCTTTCTGCTGCTTCTTCATTATCTTTATTATTATCACAGTCCCTTTGCTCTCATATAAAGAAAAAGAAGAAACACAAATGATGATGATCGTGAATGGACATCAGAATTTTTAAATAAATATGTAGGGACACAATTTTGTCACTCTCTAAGGCTTCATAAAGCCCACGGATTTCATTATACTGTGTTTTTTTCCCTAAAAGCTTCAACTAGGATTAAAAGATATCAAAGCATTTAGTCTATATTACTATATATTTTTGTCTATACTAGTCCAAATAAGCAGATGTTCCTAAGTCCTTTACAGAAATTGTTTTGATATGTGTACACACCCTTGACTACTAGACGGATGGTTCTGATTAGTCTGACCAACTGAATCAAATAATCAGTCAAGCAGTCCGTTGGCCTCTTTCTACCCTTGTCTCCTTACCAAATTGGCTTATTTGATTGCATTGTTGATCAGTTTCAAGTTTAGTCTTCTTATATTTCCCCTTAAATGGAAAACTTAGGCATTACACAGTGTAACATGATTTTCCCGATGAAAATTAGGGATACAGCCAGGGATAGATTTGAGATTTTCTAATTTTCAGAGCAGCTACTTTTCTTCTACAAATTGTACACACACACACACACACATCAAGTTATCTTCACTTTACAGGTAGGGAAACTGAAGTTCAGAGAGGTGTGGTGAGTCCTCTGATGTCACAGAGCATTAAGACACAGGGTATCCCAAGGGACCAAACCATAAACCACATAATCTGGATCAGTTATTCAGGAACACTACCCAAACAGTACCTAAACAACAAGAGCCTAGTCTGGGGCTCCCAGGAACAGTTTTTCCAACAGGATTAAACCATCAAAACTTGTGAGGAGGGCTTCTCTGGTGGCGCAGTGGTTGAGAGTCCGCCTGCCGATGTGGGGGACACGGATTCGTACCCCGGTCCGGGAGGATCCCACATGCCACGGAGCGGCTGGGCCCGTGAGGCGTGGCCGCTGAGCCCGCGCATCCAGAGCCTGTGCTCCGCAACGGGAGAGGCCACAGCACTTGTGAGGATAGCTTCTGACAAAAGAAGGACCAGAAAATTCATTCTAGAGAGGAATGATCACCCATGTGGCCTGAGCATAAAGAGGAAAGAGTATAGGGAGGCAAAACAGGTCTGAATAAGAAAGCCTACACTCTGCACGCTGTCTCCTTTACCATCATCGAAGACAATAAAAATACAATCCAAGAAACACCATCAACAGAGAATAAACTGGATGTGCATTTGTCGTGAGCAAAGTAAGCTAACCCCGTGTTCTTGTTCACTTCCTGCTACCTCATATTAAATTGTTTTCTCCAATGGCTTATATGAGACAGAAAATTCCTTGAGTCAAGGTTAACGTCTTTTTTTGCTATATGCTTGAGGTTCAGCAAAGAACACAAGAAATATGTGTAAGATGCTGAATGGACATTCAGGTGTGGCCTTTTCTCAGCTTCAAAATTCCTTTTCCTTGCTGTTGACTCTAAAAGGTCCTGTTTAAAGGTTACATCCTCAAGGAATTCTTTCCCATCTCCACCATTTCCCTATTAAAATCAATCTCTCTACTCCCTAAGAGTGTTGTGTATGTCCCTTGTTATAAGCATTTTGTTCTGTTTTATCATTGTGTTACTTCAATGACATGAGATAGGCTGGCATCTTAGCTGTAAGGTCCCATAAATTTCTAACCATTCTCTACTAAACTCTGTTTTACCACAGTACCTAGGATAGTGATTTTCATTTAGTAGGGAAAAGCTTGATAAATAAAGTGAATACAAGTATGGTTATTAAATGTTGAGTTGGCTCCAGGCAAATGCTGACAAAGTTTGCTCTTGGTATTTTTACTCAGACTTGGTATTTGTGACTTTCTCTTCTCTCCCTGACTAGTGCTCTTCTGCTCTTTTCTCATCCAGGAATATCTTCATGAGATTATCACAAATTAAATCATGCTAAGATATAAAAACTAAAAAATCCAAAGGAGTTTCATTTTAACCTGGAAAAGGTTTTAAGTTGGAGAATTATGATGTCACCAGCTAACAGAGATGACTGTACTTGGAGAAGTGGACCAAGAAAACAGTGTTTATTACATTGGTCTATGCCTGTGCATTTTTAAACATATTTTACCCTGTAGGAGATGTAGGCATGGTTAATTATGATTAGAAATGGGGTCACTGGAATCCTGGGATTTGGATGGGTCTTAGTTCTGTCAACCCAGTAGCCCTGGATCACATAAAATGAGTCTCAGATTCCTCATCTATAAAAAGAACTCTGAAGTATTTCCAAAGTTTTTTATTCACTATTTCTAGGATATCAGTTAAAGATAAAATTTTAGAAGTTACTTTGGAATCTGGGGCTAGAATTGAACACCAGCCAGGGATAATGTAATCAAACAACTAAGCAGGGCATGTTAAGGATCATCTTGACACTTTATAAAGTTTTTTAAAAAATTTAATTCAAAGCCAGGAATTAGGGTAAGGAAAGAATCTAAAAGTATTAGCCATTTTGTGTATCCAAAACTGGGAATAGGTAGGCAAAATATATGGGAACAGGTCATTGTAAGGAAGGAAGGAAGAGAAAGAGAAAAGGGGAAAGGAAAGAAGAAAGAAAAGAAAAAAAAGGGAGAGAGAAAATAGTTAAGAGCTAATCTGAGCACATTAAATATCATGTCATTAACTATTGGAAAAATAGACATATCCCACAAAACCCAAGTGCATAGTAACCGACATAAATATTTTCTGCAAAGATCCACTACATCCTGGACTTATGTCTGTTTATGATTGATGACAGCTACATCTTGGCCCCAGAGGACAACCTTTATTCACATCACTCAGCTAGGCTAGTTTTAATTGTCTAAATATAATTCAATCTTTAAAGTCTGTATTCTTGACTAGGTAATGTCAACACTGGACTTGGCCAATGGAGCTTCAATGGACAGACAGCTACCTCCTTCTCAAACTTTCTCTTAAGGTGGCTCATAACCAGAACCTTCTACTGACTTGGTTTCTCACTCTTTTCTCCTTTTTGTATTCCATAGAATAAGATTATACAAAGACCAGATATATTTGTCAGCTATTTACTTTTATCCTTCACTCCGATTTGTAGTAATCAGAAAATATTTAATGTTAATTGAATATTGCCCACTGTTAGTACTTTGATCTTATGTATAGAGCACTGGAATTTACTGGGCACATACACTTTTATTTTCATTCTCACAATGATCCAATAAAGACATTTTTTTCTCTCCCCACACCTCCTGCTACCACATCTCACAGATGAAACATCTGAAGCTTAGGAAATTTGATTAGTTTATCTAAAATCCCAAGCCAGTAAATGACAGAGGTGAGCTTGGCACATGAGTCTGTTAGAGTCCAAAAATTCATGCTCGTTCTTATCATGCCATCAGAGATGATCTGAAGCTAAATGTGACACAATTCCTTTATGAAAAGCCACAGCAAGTATTGTCTGGAACATTTTCTTTAGCATGTATTTATGGAGATATTTGAAAATAAAAACTTGCCACAAGAAAGCTTTTCATCCAAATTATTGACAAATAACATTTAGCATACTTTACTCAACACTTGAAAAATACTTTCTTATTTAATTATTATGACAGCTATTTAAGTGAACCAGTTAGAATAGGCGAGCCTGTGATGCAGTGACAAATATACCCCTAACTCTCAATGGCTTTATACAATAAAAGTTTGTTTCTTACTCATACCAGTTTGATGGGAGATAGGCAACTCTTCTAGACAGCTTTTTATGTGGCAATGCAAGGAGCCAGGGTGCTCCCACCCTGTGGCTCTGACATCAACATATGTTTTACTTCAGTGGTCCCCAACGTTTTTGGCACCAGGGACCGGTTTCATGGAAGACAATTTTTCCACGGACGGATGGGGTGGGGGTAAGGGGGATGGTTCAGTTGGTAATGTGAGTGATGGGGAATGAAGGGGAACGACAGATGAACATTCACCTGCCACTCACCTCCTTCTCTGCAGCCTGGTTCCTAACAGGCTGAAGACCAGTAACAGTCTGCGGCCTGGGGGATTGGGGATCCCTGTTTTACTTGATTGCTGCATCAGGGAAA
>NW_006775143.1:3599120-3603070 GCF_000442215.2 Lipotes vexillifer | reverse complement strand
GGAAAGAGAAGGTATGGAGAATTCATCCTTGCTTCTCTAAAAGCCTCCCTTCGGAAGTGATGCTTCTCACAGCCCATTGGCCAGGATTGGTCACATGACCTCAGCCTAACTGCAAGGGAATCTGGGAAGTCTTCCCATACTCCCAGGAAGGAGAAGAAAACCAGATATGGTGCTAGTAATTTCTACTTGTACTCTTTTCTCCACTTTGCATAACTCTACACTTATGCCTGAAAAGTCCAGATTGCTCAGTACTAGAAAGAATCCAGTCTTATTCATGACCATTCACAAGCAAGAGCAGGCATCACATTATTTACTGTTTAGATCATCTGAGTTAGACGTTCATAAATCTCACTTTCCTTTTCTTCCCTTTTTCTCTCCCCTTATTTTTTTTCTCCCAGGGTCCCCAAACATCTTATTACCACCATCTATTTTCAAGCTTCCTAGTCAGGTTTAGCCTCACTTCTTTAGATTGGTTCACCAGTAGTAAAAATGAAATTCTCAACTATACATTAATAACCTCTCATAGCACGACTCCGATGCTTCATTACCTTTAAACATACCTCACGATTGGAGAGAGGATGGAGAAAAATATATAACGCGAAGAGAGAAAGACCCCTTTCTTTCCACGTACCAAAAGAGAACTGAGACTCAGTGATTTTTAAGGAATTTGCCTAAGGTCACCGAACTGTTCATTATGGCTGGTGTGGGGATAGTGATGTTTATGAGCAGAAGAGGGGTGAGAGAGGAGGGCAATGACCTTTGGACTAAGTCCTCTTCAGCAATTCTAGGGTTGTTTCAGGTTATATTGATAAAAAAGAGAAATGGTTCATCTTTCTACTACTCAAAAGCATTTTTTGTTTTTGGTGGAAAAATAAAAGGATAGCTTCCATCGTTGTGCAAAAATTTCCTTTTCTTGAAGTTCCTGTCATTCACATATACTAATCTCTACCTGGTGAAGCAGGATCACTTATACACTTACTTTTTTTCAATAAATATATTTTAAAATTATTTTTATTGGAGTATAGTTGCTTTACAATGTTGTATTAGTTTCTGCTGTACAGCAAAATGAATCAGCTCTACTCCCCTCTTTTCTGGATTTCCTTCCCATTTAGGTGACTACAGCGCATTAGGTAGAGTTCCCTGTGCTATACAGTATGTTCTCATTTGTTATATATTTTATACATAGTATCAATAGTGTATATATGTCAATCCCAATCTCCCTATTCCTCCCACCCCCCTTCCCCCTTAGCATCCACACATTTGCTCTCTATATCTGTGTTCAACAAATATTTTTTGAACAATTACTATATGCAGTATTTTAGGTGCTAAGGATACAGTGCCCGCTAAAATGACTGTTCTTTCATTTTCTCACCAAAAGTGCTGTCTATAACATCTCTGAAGTCTCCAGTTCAGCTCCTCCTACCCTTCTATATCTTGGTTCGCTTATGAAGAAGCAATGCTGGTGGCTGATACATACCACTCAATGTTCTTCTCTCCTTATCGTCCACAGTAGGACACTGCTGTTTCCCCCTTTCTGCGAAGGAATCCAGGAATTCCCCAAATTAACACAAGAGTAAGCACAATTAGACTTATTTAAACACGGGAGAGATGTTTTTCTCATGAAGTCGTGGAAAACTTGACATCATATTTAAACTTAATCCAACTGCAGACAGATTTCTACAGTTGAGAACTGAAATGTCAAAGACAGGAAAAAAGTGTTATCCCCATAGCTACTGTGCTCTGAGCTGAAGATGACTCATGAAAGATTTTGTGTGTGTTGTGTGTGTGTGTGTGTGTGTGTGTGTGTTATCCTCAGATCACTGACAAATTACTAGAACTAGGAACTTGGAAATTACAAAATGCTTGAACAACCAGAAAATGTGGACAAATTAGAGATCTGAGTTCTCTTTGGGTGGTTTTGAAATTTTCTTGAAACATGTATAGAATTAAAAGTAAACTGCAGACATAAGGATTTTTTTTTTTTTTTCGATCTGATGAACACTGTTACATAGCATTTTTTTTAGCTTTCTGGTTTCCACTTTGCCACAGTTAAATTATTCACAAGCAGGCTGGAAAACGTTTCCGGAAAATGAGTTTTAGATTTCAAAATATGAAATTTGTTAGTCAGTAAAGTTTAAATTTTTTCTCCTGGTAAACAGTATATATTTATATCATTTTTTTAATCAGTAAAGAAATAACTGTTGAATTAAGGCATTAGAGAAATTTGTTTTAAAATACGTTTGTTGTTTACACGATTTTTTTTTTTTTATTGAGCTAATTTCTCTTTCCTCCTTTTCCTGGCTACTCACGTATGCTTTCTCTCTGAATTTGGAAAATTCTTACCAAACATCTTCTATGTGCCAGGCATTGGTGTGCCCTAAAATTAAAGTTGTCAAGTAGCTCATGATTTCACTAAAGAGCAAATTACGAAACTACAGGACCAGTGCTGTGCAGTGTGACATGAGAGTCATGCTGGATGGAGAGAGGAGAGCCTATAACTCTGCTTAGGAAACTGGAGGATTACTTCACAGAAGATATGCAACTCGTGTCATGCTTTGCAGGAAGCTGTCTAGCGGACGGCACATGAGGGTACGGCAGGCCCCTGAAATTGCTCATACAAGTTCACAGATGCAGGAGAGAACAGTATGGCTGGGATGCAGGAAAGGTCAAGTGAGTTGCAGGGAGAGATGAGGCCGTAGGGAGAACAATCATGAATAACGTGGCAGGCCATATAAAGAAGGCTTGTGACTCTGAGTATGTATTTTGGCCTCTCTGTCTTCCAACTTGTACAATTAAAACAATAGAAATTGGGCATGTTCCAAGATCGGTGAAATTAATGCGGTGTGTCTACATAACTCTCAAATGGCATGCTACTTGGATGATGAGTTTTGTGTCTTCCCAGGACAGCATCCACAAGTTCATTAAGTAAAATGATGCACTGAGCTCTATTGAGAACTTCCTATACACCCAACGCAGAATCAGAGTGGGTGGAAGAGAACTAATATCAAGTATGTTTTATTCAAAGCAACACATGTATTGATCACCAAGAATATGCAGACCACTGTGCTAAGAACAGAGGGTACAAAGATGAATAAGATATTGTCCCTCCCTTCAGGAATCTCAGAACCCAAGGTACAAATTAGAGGGAAGGAAATGTCTCCAATTACTTCAATTGCTTACTCCCTTTGTTGAATTTCTACTACATGATACTCACTGTGTTTAAAGCAGGGAACAACACACCTTTTTTTTTTTTTAACTAATTTATTTTTGACTTCACTGGGTCTTCATTGCCACACACGGGCTTTCTCTAGCTGTGGCGAGTAGGGGCTACTCTTAGTTACAGTGCACGTGCTTCTCATTGCAGTGGCTTCTTTTGTTGCAGAGCATGGACTCTAGGCACGTGGGCTTCAGTACTTATGGCACAAGGGCTCAGTAGTTGTGGCTCTCAGGCTCTAGAGCAGAGGCTCAGTAGTTGTGGCTCACAGGCTTAGCTGCTACGTGGCATGTGGGATCTTCCTGGACCAGGGATCCCCATTGGCAGGTGGCTTCTTAACCACTGTGCCACCAGGGAAGTCCCACAACACACCTTTGTACCTACTGCATCATTTACTAAAAAACCACCTCTCTTCAAGAAGCTCATGATGTGCTGTCTAAATAATGTATATAAACAGTGATAATATAAGGAGAATTATAGACAAAGAGGCTTTGAGAGAGTTTCCTTTAGGGTTATTCAGATGGAGGGAAAGCACCCTCTATAAAGCCAGAAGTTTTACAAGTACAGTCCCATAATCGTCACAATGATTCACCAAAATAGACATCCTTAGCTCCGTTTTCTGACCACAGAAATAGCTTGAAAAAGTTAAAGTAACTTGCCTAAAGATAAACGCTGCTTCAGGTAAGGGCTTGAACTTAGGTGTTTCTAGTTACATAGTCATGTTTTCTCCACTCTT
>NW_006775143.1:3575036-3599110 GCF_000442215.2 Lipotes vexillifer | reverse complement strand
CCACTCTTTCCAGGCTACGTGGAATTAAGAAGAGCGTAGAGAAAGAAGTGGCATTCAAGAAAACCTGATTCTGACATTCTCTTAAAGACACTGCCTTATGTCAGAGACGTGGTTCTTCTAGTAGAAGCTGATCCATCTGTCTCATGGTCCAAAGAGGTCAAACTCGAATAAAAAACAGCAGTGGAAACTTTCAGACTTAGTATGTTCAGATGGTCTTGTGTGCAGACATGGCATATAATGTGTATGTATCCTTTCTGGCTTGCTGGAAATCTGGTGCCATTCCTATGGCAGGAACCAGTTTGCAGTCACTCCTATTTGTTTTTTGAACATTTATAATGACATTGAATAAATTAATATTAGTCCACATCCACTGTTCCTGGCCAGGGAATGTAGTAACATAAATCGCCAGTATTCCAAGTACAGTTTTGGTTGAGAAGACCTCTCCTAGTCTCTGGTATTAAAAACGTTATGATACGGGAATTCCCTGGTGGTCCAGTGGTTAGGACTCAGCGCTTTCACTGCTGGGGCCGGGTTCAGTCCCTGGTCGGGCAACCAAGATGCCACAAGCTGCGCAGCGCGGCCAAAAAAAGATGTTACGATATGAAAGCTTAGGATGTGACAGGACAGAGTGTAAGTGGACTTTAGTTTGAAGGCCTGTCATTTGAAATGTGGACAGAGCTATGAGAGGCCTTAGAGAAAAAATGAATATAGGATTGTAAACAATGCCTGAGCTGACATTTCCCTTGTGGGGACTCCGGTAATGGGGCCCAGCTGCCCAACACGATGCTCCATTGAGTTGTAAAAGGGAAAACAACTTTTTTTCAAACTGATATTGTGAGTTAAGATCCATGGCTGAATGCCGTGTCTTTTTGTACTTTACAACAATTCAAACCAGATTATTTTATACTGAAGCCACAGAAAAACAATCCCTACTGCCAACCCCCATCCTTCCTTCCTCCTGACAGATCTGCTCAAAATACAGGTTGGAAATGGAAGCTGTTTACCAAATTTTTCTAACTGAGGTTACATGATGAAAAGCTTTCATAGCAGAGCCTGAAGTATTAGGGATGCTTTTAATCAGTGTGTAGGACTGTAATTAATCCCAGGGTTGCCCCCTCTTCCAGATGTTCAGGTGCAGGGCTATATTCCTCTAAGGGTTATGTTTTGAGAACAGACTGAAAGATCCCTTCAGAAGAAAGGCTGGAGAATACAAAGAGATTTTTGCTGGGAGACAGAAAACTGGATTCTGTCTTGTTTCTATTATTCTGGGGTTGTTGTTCCTTCTACAAAATACGGAGATTTGAGGAAGAATGCTGCACAGCTACTAGTCCATACAAGATACCGAGAGAATATGCAGACATTTTGAATTTAAGTGTTATTTATAGGTACTCCATAATCACTGAAGTCAAAGGCTAATGCAAGTTCTACTCACAGCTTTAGAATTCATAAAGTCTAATCTAGACAGCTATAATTAAATGCGTCATTCTAATAATTTGGTCTCGGTGCACTCATTTGTAGAATAAAAGGATGGACCTAGGGGTTTAAGTAGAGACTCTATGGCTTCCAGGACAAAGTCTAAACTCCCTGGCTTGTCAATCAAGTTCCTTCATGATCTGGCCACTTGACACCCTCCTGATTTCCTCCTTCAACCCCTCTGCACATTCACATGCCCTCAATCTTTTTTTTTTCTTGTTCATGTATTTTATTTTATTATTACTATTTTTAACATCTTTATTGGAGTATAATTGGTTTACAATGGTGTGTTAGTTTCTGCTGTATCACAAAGTGAAACAGCTATACATATACATACATCCCCATATCCCCTCCCTCTTGTGTCTCCCTCCCACCCTCCCTATCCCACCCCTCTAGGTGGTCACAAAGCACCGAGCTGATCTCCCTGTGCTATGCGGCTGCTTCCCACTAGCTATCTATTTTACATTTGGTAGTGTATATAGATCAATGCTATTCTCTCACTTCGTCCCAGCTTACCCTTTCCCCTCCCTGTGTCCTCAAGTTCATTCTCTACGTCTGCATCTTGATTCCTGTCCCGCCCCTAGGTTCTTCAGAACCTTGTTTTTTGGATTCTATATATATGTGTTAGAATATGGTATTTGTTTTTCTCTTTCTGACTTACTTCACTCTGCATGACAGTCTGGAGGTCCAACCACCTCACTACAAATAACTCAATTTTGTTTCTTTTTATGGGTAATATTCCATTGTATATATGTGTCACTTCTTTATCCATTCATCTGTCGATGGACACTTAGGTTGCTTCCATGTCCTGGCTATTGTAAATAGAGCTGGAATGAACATTGTGGTACAAGACTTTTTTTTGCATTATGGTTTTTCTCAGTGTGTATGTCCAGTAGTGGGATTGCTGGGTCATATGGTAGTTCTATTTGTAGTTTTTTAAGGAACCTCCATACTGTTCTCCATAGTAGCTGTATCAATTTACATTCCCACCAACAGTGCAAGAGGGCTCCCTTTTCTCCACACCCTCTCCAGCATTTATTGTTTGTAGATTTTTTGGTGATGGCCGTTCTGACCAGTGTGAGGTGATACCTCATTGTAGTTTTGATTTGCATTTCTCTAATGATTAATGATGTTGAGCATTCTTTCATGTGTTTGTTGGCCATCTGTATATCTTCTTTGGAGAAATGTCTATTTAGGTCTTCTGCCTAATTTTGGATTGGGTTGTTTGTTTCTTTGATATTGAGCTGCATGAGCTCCTTGTAAATTTTGGAGATTAATCCTTTGTCAGTTGTTTCATTTGCCAATATTTTCTCCCATTCTGAGGGTTGTCTTTTTGTCTTATGGTTTCCTTTGCTGTGCAAAAGCATTTAAGTTTCATTAGGTCCCTTTTTGTTTTGTTTTGTTTTTATTTCCATTTCTCTAGGAGGTGGGTCAAAAAGGATCTTGCTGTGATTGATGTCATAGAGTGTTCTGCCTATGTTTTCCTCTAAGAGTTTGATAGTATCTGGCCTTACATTTAGGTCTTTAATCCATTTTGAGTTTATTTTTTTGTATGGCATTAGATGCCCTCAATCCTGATGCCAGAAATCTATATTATTTTATGCTTTTGTGCCTTCTGATAAGTTACTGCTTCTGCTTAGAATTTCCTTGCTTCCATTATAAAGCTGGAGTAACAAACAGCATATTCTCTAGACACTGGCATTTTCTTAAGTAAACTCCATGGATTACCACACTCTCAAAAAATGTTTTTCTGATGTGTTGAGCATGAGTTTCGAGGAGAGGAGGAGCTAAGTCTCAATGATGAAGACATGAGGGAAAATGCTGTTTATTTTACCAATCACTTGAAAAACTACAAGAAGTATAATCAAGATTCTGAGAATTCTTGAAAAGGGGAAGTGTATTTAAGCCAGCATTTTCCAAAGGCACATGATGACAAATTTTTTTCTCCTATATACGAGCTACAAATACCCTTCAGTTCATAGTGGGAAACTCAAGTTAATCTAGAACATATGTCACACATTATAAATTTTCAAGGAATTATGCTATATGCTATCCTTATCAATAAATTTTAATTATTTTTTGAAGTTCAGGAAAATTGTAGTTGTAACATGAAATTGTAGGAAATAACAGTGACATCATATATCTTTTACCAAGTTTCTCCCAATGATAATATCTTGCAAATTTATAGAACAATATCTACTCCCTTCCTTACCCCTGGTAACCACTGATCTGTTCTCTATTTCTAAAATTTTGTCATTTCAAAAAGTTATATAAATGGACTAATACATTATACAGCCTTTTGAGATTGACTTTTTTCACTTGGCATAATTCAACTGTATTTAGATTGATGAATGCATCAATAGTTTGTTTCTTCTTATTGCTGAGTAGTATTCCACGATATGAATGTATCACAATTTGTTTAACCATTCTCCTATTGAAGGACATCTAGGTTATTTCCAGTTTTAGACCATTATGAATAAAACTACTATAAACATTAGTATACTGGACTGGTTTTTGTGGGAATATACGCTTTCATTTCTCTGGGTTAAGTTCCCAATAGTGAAAAGGCTGGGTCATATGGTAGTTGAATGTTTAATTTTTTAAGGAAACTGCCAAACTGCTTCCAGAGTTGTTTGAAGCCTTTCTTTATTATCTTTCTGATGCTTGCAGATCCTGTAATTATATCCCCTATTTCATTTCTGATATTGGTAATTTGTGTTGTCTCCTTTTTTTTCCCTTTGCCTATCTCACTAGAAGTTTGTCAGTACTACTGATCTTTTCAAAACACCATCTTTTGTTTAATTGATTTCTCTATTGATTTTCTGTTTTCAGGTCCACTGATTTCTGCTCTCATCTTTTTATCTTCTTCTTTTGCTTGCTTTAGGTTTAGCTGGACTCTTCTTTCTTTTCTAGCATATGCATTTACTGGTACACATTTCCTTCTCAGCCCTTCTTTAGCTGTGTCCCACAAATTTTTACATATTGTATTTTTCATTTAGTCCAATGTATTTTTTAAAATATCATTGAATTCCTATTTGACCCCTGAGCTGTATATATGTGTATTGTTCATTTTTCAGGTATTCAGATATTTTCCTCTTATCTTTCTGTTTTTGATTTCTAGTTTGATTCCACTGTTGTCAGAGAACACTGGGTGATTTCAAGTATTTTAAATTTGTTGGAGTTTTCTTTTTGTCCCAAGAGATGGTTTATCTTGATATATGCTCCATGGGCACTTGAAAAGAATGTGTATTCTGCTGTTGTTGGTTGGAGTAATCTTTAAATGTTTAGATGAGTTTGATGATGTTGTAAATTCTTCTATATGCTTTCTGATTTTTTGTCTTGTTCTATCAGTTGTTGAGAAAGGAGTGCTGAAGTCCTCAAACATACTTGTGGATTTGCCTATTTTTCCTTTTAGTGCCATCAGTTTCTGCTTCACATATTTTGCAGCTCTGTTGCTTGGTGTGTACACATTTTGGATTTCTATCTGTTCTTGGTGGATTGACCCTTTTATTAATTATATAAGAGCCCTTTCTGTCTCTGATGATTTTCTCACCCTGAAGTCTGCTTTATCTTACATTAACATAGCCACTCCTGCATTCCTTTGATTAATGTTTGCATAATATATTAATATCTTTTTCATCCTTTTATTTTCAAACTGTGTATATCACATTTAGGTAATTTTCTAATAGACAAAATAAGTGGGTCATATTTTTTAAATTTTCTTTGCCAATCCCTTTCTTTTAATTGGTGCACTTAGATCATTTACATTTATTATAATTTTTGATATTTTAGGGCTTAAATCTGCTATTTTATTTTTGTTTGTACTCTGTTTTTCACTTCTTTATTTTACTTTTCTTGCCTTTCTGTGAGTTTTTCAACATTTCCTATTATTACAATTTAATATATCTGTAGTATATTTGAGTGTATTTCTTTGTGGTTTCTCTTGGTATTACGTTACATATACATAAGTTATCACACTCTACTAGTGTCATCATTTTAGAAGTATAGAAAGCTTATCTTCCTTGAAGTCACTTTACCCTCCCTTGTTTATAATTGTTTTGAATATTTTTTCTACATACATTTAGAAACACAAGACAGTGTTAAAATTTTTGCTTCAGCTGTCAAACTTAAGTTAGAAAACTCAATAGGGGAAAACATATTTACTCATATTTTTCCTTACTGTATTCTTTCTTCTTTCCTGATGTTCCAGGTTTTATTGTTTTCTTTCTATTTTGGAAAACTTCCTTTAGCTGTTCTTTTAGGGTGAGTCTGCAGCTGACAAATTTTTCTTAGTTTTCTTTCATCTGAGAATTTCTTGATTTTCCCTTTATTCCTGAAGGATATTTTCAGTACATATAGGATCTGGACTGACAATTCTTTTACTAAGGCACTTCAAATATATTATATCACTTCCTCCTGGCCTGATTTAAAAAATGCACTGCCATTCAAATTGTCTTTTTCCATATAAGTAAGGTCCCATTTTACTTTGGCTACTTTCTAGATTTTTTTTTTTGTCTTTAGTTTTCGAAAGTTTAATTATGATGTATGTTGATATGGATTTCTTTGAATTTACCCTGCTGTGTAGTTTGCTCAGATTCTGGAATCTATAGGTTTAAGACACATGCCGATTTCTTGAAATTTGCAATTGGATTTCCTTTGACTAGTTTTTCAGCTCTTGCCTTATTTCACTTTTCCTTTCAGCTTATACAAATGTTTACTCTTTTGTTATAGCTCCACAAGTCCCTGAGGCTCTGTTCACATTTTTTAGATTGTTGTTTAGACTGGGTAATTTCTATTGTTCTATCTTCCTTTCATTGATTCTTTCTTCTGTTTCTTCATTCCATTGTTAAGCCTATCCACTGAGTTTTTCATTTCAGTTATTCTATTTTTCAGTTCAAAATGATCACTTGCTTCTTCATATCATCTATTTCTTTGTAAAAACTTTCTATCCATTTGCTGAGGCTTTTTCTTATTATTTGTTTCAATACTGTAATTGCCAATTAAAGTATTTCTATAAGAGCTGCTTTAAAATCTTTGGCAGTTAAAGCTAACATCTCTGTCATCTCAATTTTGGCATCTATTGATTGTTATTTTTTATTCACTTTGAGATCATCCTGGTTCTTTGTACAATTAGTGATTTTCCATTGAAATTGGGAGATTATATTATAAAACTCTGGGTTTTATCTAAATGTATTACTTATATAAGAACTGGCTTTCTCTGACACCATCCTGGCAGAGAGAGGGAGAGCACTATCTTGTTACTGCCAGATGGAGGTAAAAATCCAGTTTTCTCACTTGGTCTTGGTTGATACCCAAGAATGGGAGGTTCATCATTACCGCGAGGCAGGAATCTGGCTCCCTATGTGATCTCCACGTACACTGCAATGGTCATGGTTTTATGATTGTTGGGTGATGGTTAAAGTCCTGATGCCCCACTAGGCTTTCTCTCATGCTCTTCTAGTGGGGAGGGAAATGGTGGACTGGATTAGAAAAAACAGGCATTCCAGATGGTCTCCAGGGACACGAGTAGGATGGTTCTTTACTAGCTGGTGGCGATGAAAGCCCTGTTCCCAATTTGGCTTTTCTGGTATCACCTCAGTCCTGGATGTTGGGGTGTTCTGTTACAGCATTGTGAGGATGGAAGTCTGGGATGCTCCTTGCTTGGTATTTGTTGATGTGGGTGTGGGTGGACCACCAGTTCTTCTGTGGTGTTTGGCTTCAGTAGATTGGTTATTGGTTAAAATTTTAATATCTTGCTAATCTGTCTCTTTTCTAGTCCTTTGAATAAGAGAATATGCTTTTGTTGGGGCTCTCTTTTTTCTCTGTCCATTGGTGTTTCCAGATTGTTGGCTTCTTCATCTCCCAGTTGTGGATATATGAGACAAAAAGAAAACCCAGGGAATGCCTCATCCTGTTGTTCCTTGAGTCCTGAGTTTCCTGGCTTGTCCGCCTTCCTTTACTTAACTTTCAGTCTTCTTATGTATGTCTAATGTATAATATCTAGAGTTTTTTGATACTTATTAGGAGAAAATTAAATTAGGTCTACTCCTTCCCTGAGATGAAAGTCCTTTATCAATAATTTTAAGCCATCATTTTGAATGCTTGTTACCTCCAAGCACAATATAATGTACTTTTTTCAGACTTTATTTTTAGAGCAGTTTTAAGTAATAGGATATTCTTTGTGCACTATTTTATTTTGTCCCTAATAAACAATGGGTGAGATATTATCTCAATTTAACAGGTGAGGATTGAGGTTCAGAGAAGGTAAGGGACTTAGCTAAGCAAAATGCAAAGTTGGGATTTAAACCTAATGTCCTGCATGTATTCTTCCTAAGATGACTCAATTTTAAAGTCATGCTGTTAATTCTGATCTCTAAAGGACCGTTGGTCTACTTCTGGAGCTTTTTGTAATTCTTGATGACCGAAAGAGAAATTCTAAGTGAATAATAAAAATGGCAAGAGACCCAGGAATCAGGACACATGAAAGGTAACTGAAGGAAACAAGATACTGAAGAGAGAACACAGTGTCTTCACATCTTTGAACAACTCTCAGGTGGATGACACACTAACTATTATGTGGGTCTCACGGGAACATAACCAGGACTAGTGATTAAATGTTACAAAGACACAAAGTTCACCTTCACTGTAAGGAAAAGCAGTTGCAGATCTGAAATGAAGATTAATTGTTCCTGGTGGTAATGAACCCCCAATCCTGAGTGATTTCAAGCAGGAGCTGGATTAATGTCCTGTTGCTCAGAGATATACAGAGGTTTGGCAGATATGATCTCAAAGCCCTCTCTATTCTTACGGTCTTTAATGTAGGCTCCCATGGAAGAGCTATGTGATATTGGACATGTTACTTCTTTCTCAACTTAATTTTTCTCTTCTATAGAATGCGTATAATAATAATACCAACCTAATCACAAGATGATTGTGAAGAAAAGATAAGATGATGTGTGTAAAAAGTTTAGTGCTATGCCTGCCATGTATAAACCACTGAATAAACATCAGCAGTGGTGATGATGATGATGATGATAGTGTAGTTTCTGAAGGTACTGCAGGATCTCTGAAGGGTTCAAGTTATTGTTGTAGAGAAGATAGTTTGAGGAACTGATTAATAGAGTTTTAAATAATAAAATAGATTTAAGTAAAAAAATTTTTACTATACCCAACCTGTCCATGAATATTTTATTATTCTAGAACTGACATGAACTTATCATTAATACTTAAAATGTCTCGTATTTGTGATACATCCATGCATAGAGCAAACACACAATGAATGCCACTCATTTACAGGCACATGCTAATTCAAATCCTTCAAACTTTGTCCATCACCTGAGTCAACCAGTCTCCACCTTCGAATTCCTCTTTGATCTTTGACAAGTCTGTTAATATCTCTTAGATTACAACTATCTCTTTTAAAAAATGAGATTTAGGGGCTTCCCTGGTGGCGCAGTGGTTGAGAGTCCGCCTGCCGATTCAGGGGACGCGGGTTTGTGCCCTGGTCCGGGAGGATCCCACGTGCCGCGGAGCAGCTGGGCCCGTGAGCCATGGCCGCTGAGCCTGCGCGTCCGGAGCCTGTGCTCCGCAGCGGGGGAGGCCGCGGCAGTGAGGGGCCTGCGTACCGCAAAAAAAAAAAAAAAAGAAAGAGAGATTTAGAGAATCTCATCTCTACTCTGTGACCTAGCTCTGGGATTTGGTTATTTTCCATTTCAAAATGAAGTCATATATTCTAAAAAGGTCAGAAAAAATTGTTTATTTCACTCAATTGGCCATTTTTTTCTTCCCACTGCCTGTCTCAGAGTCACCAATCAAAGGATTTCAGGGCCTCCCTGGTGGCGCAGTGGTTGAGAGTCCGCCTGCCGATGCAGGGGATACGGGTTCGTGCCCCGGTCCGGGAGGATTCCATGTGCCGCGGAGCGGCTGGGCCCGTGAGCCATGGCCGCTGAGCTTGCGCGTCCGGCAACGGGAGAGGCCACGACAGTGAGAGGCCCACATATTGCAAAAAAAAAAAAAAAAAAAAAAGGATTTCATATTATCAGGTCAGGGAAAGACTGCACTGTAGCCAGATTCCTTTTCAATTTTTTTTTCAGTTTTAGAAGCAGTGATTCCATGGACCACTGCCATCCCGGCTGGGCTTCGCTTTCATAGATGAATTAGCTATTCCCAGCATTTCTTCTTGCAAAATTCCTAAGCCTGTGGGGAAGAAGTTAGTCTTGCTTAGTTCACTTTCCTCTTGAGAGGAAAAGGCTTCAAGGAGTTTGAGAATTGTGACTGGTTCCAAATAGACACTTTCACAGTTAAATCACTTTTAACGATGCAACATTTTCCAGACAATCTGTTTCAGCATTTCCATCTATTTAAGCACTGTAGGCATCAAGAAGGTGACTGCTTCCTACAAAGGAGTTCTGTAAGAAGTCACAGCCTTCCAATGGCTCTGGGGTATATGCCCAGTCATAAGAGCTATTTCCGACTATAAGTTTGTGGTGAAAACATCTTTGGAGAAACATTTACTTCTATTGCCTCTCATCCAGTTGATGGTACCCACGTTCCCCAGTAACTCAAGTCAAAAATCTCCCCACTCTCTCATTCCTCAATCAATTACTCTCTATGTCCCGTACATTCTACATTTTTTTTTCTGATATTTAGCACATCTTCACTATTAACACTTCCGGTAAGCTGGACTATTGCTGGGACTATTATAAGAGCCTGAAATTCAGTCTCTTTGCTTCACTATTCAGTCTCACTATGTGCTTCAACCTCATTTATGCTAGTTGACCAAGCCATCACTCTTAGTTATAAATCTGGGCACAGGCATTCCTTTTCTAAGTCTTTCAGTCACTTTCCATCACCTATAGGACAAAGCTTACATCTCATACACAGCATGCAGGGTTTCTCATGATCCATCCTGTTCTGCTTTGCCAATTTTATTTCCATTAAGAACGCTTTTGCACCCAAAATCTAAACCACTGAACGACTGGCATTTTATAAATATGCCTTTATTCTTTTGTAATTCTATTCCCTTTACATAAATGACCTTCCCCTTAAAATCCTGTACCTAACAAACTCATACTTTTTCACCATAAGGCATCACTTTAATTATAACCTCTTCTGAATATCTTCCCTGAATGCCCAAGCAATTTTTTTCCTATGTGCCTATTGTGCTTTTATAAAAGTATGCTATTATAGTTATTTTTATCATTTTTCTTTTACAGACTAGACACTACAGACACTAGAAGGAAATAAGCAATCTCCTTTTCTCTTTTTATGCACAGATCTGGTTTTTTATTAATGCTTTAAGAAACAATAAATACATATATTTTCATGGAAAACTAGCTATTTATTATTCAGATGTAAGAGCATTTGAGGGGAAGTAACTTTGGTCTACTAAATGGCAACAGCCCATGACTGGAGTCTCTGTTGATGGCCAGGCTATAAAACTGCAAGGGGTTATGAAGGATTCAGTTGAAGGTTGATTCCAAGATACCTGGGGGCTAGGATTGTCAGTAAACCTTGCTCCTATGAAAGTCTTGATTGGAGATTAGTTATCAAGGAAGGAAGTCATGCCTGTATTTCTAACATTTATCATTCTACTCTGTTTCTGGACACGGAAGGAATATTTTTGCGGGAATATATATGCAGAATAAGAGAGATCAAGAGTCAACCATCCCTTCTACTCCCAGGTGTAGGAATCCCAGGTGTAGGAGTGTAGGGCCTTTGATGACTCACACTGTGAGAAAGAGAGCAGAGGTAGCTAGAAGCCAGGCACTACTGTCCCTCCATGTGGTGGCAGCACTGCTAGACACTCTACCTTGATGGAACGTATAAGCAACTCTGCTTGTTGAGCCACGTGAAGATTAAATTATAAAGGAATGAGCAAGAGAACAATGGAGAATAAGCAGGGGAGGATCTAAAAGTGACTGACCAGCAAAGGAAACGGCACTTGACCAAAAACACGAGGGAATTCCCTGGTGGTTCAGTGGTTAAGATTCAGCACTCTCACTGCCGGGGCCCTGGGTTCGATCCCTGGTCAGGGAACTAAGATCCCGCAAGCTGCCTGGTGAGGCCAAAAAAAAAAGAGAGAATGTGAAAAAAAATGAGGACTCTTCCAGGCATCCTCATAGAGGAAGTTTATTGCATGCTACCTAGTTCTCTTGAGTTTCAATACCGGGGCAGAATCAGTTACACTGTCAAGACCTCTCCTGCCTTTCATGCCTCTGTCCTTTCTTTGTGTTCATTCCTCCACCAGAAGATTTTTTAAGTCTTAACTCAAACCCCATCTCTTCCAGGAAACATCTCTGATAATCTACAAACCCTAATCCACATGATTCCCCTGCCTGGGGTCAGAGGCCAAGTGTTGTGCCTCTAGAAGCATCTCCCATAAAATACCTCCTCCTTTCTAAATTGTATCAAACATGTAAATTTGCTTGATCCCTCAGTATCTCACAAACTCTGACCCTTATTTCTATGAGAAAACAGAGACACAACATTGGAAAAGGCTTATATCAGATTCTTTTATGATGTGTGCTGTGATGGAGATGTCAAAGAAAAAACAGAGCTCTCGACACTTGTTAAAGGTGGAAAAAACAAATTTTATTAGGACTCCTGGAGTAGAGAAGAGAGACATCAGTATAGACTGAGCTCAACTCTAGCTATGACACAGGTAACTAAGGTTTTTACAGGGGATAACAGATATGGAACAAAAAGGGACTATGGAGAGGTGAAAAGGGAGGAACAAAAAAAGACTAGAGGAAGATGTAAAAATGGAAAATTTAGAAGGGGGTAAGTGGAGGATTACTGAAAATGGCTTGGCGAGATGGGTTGAGACAATGTACATTTTGAGTTTGGTAGACTTGCATTTTCTTGAGCAAAGACTCGGCACGGGGTCTCAGATCATCTTTAGAGACATAGTCCAGTGTAGGTGGAAGCCACGCTAAAGTTTGGTCAAATATTTTAGTGCAGTGTTTGGGCAACTCTTTTGTGCTACAGGGGAGTTCATGTTTCATATAAGAACGAGCCGAAAATACAGAAGGAATAAGGGAGGTGCTATTGTAGGGAGTGTGGTAGACAGAATAATCTCCCCAGAGATGTACACATCCTAATCCCTGGAACCTGTAACTTTGTTACCTTCCTGGACAAAACGGACTTTGCAAGTGTGATTAAGGATTTTGGGATGAGTAGATGACCCTAGATTATCTGGTTGGGTCTTATAAGAGCGAGTGTCAGGGTTAGAAAAGGAGATGTGATGACAGAAGCGGAGGTTAGAGAGAGAAAGCGATCTGAGAATGCCACGGACCTTGAGGATGGATAAGGGACCAGCACCAAGGAATGAGGTGGCCTTTAGAAGCTGGACTCGGCAAGGAAATGGATTCTCCCCTAGAGCCTCCAGAGGGAACACAGCCCTGCAGACACCTAGATTTTGCCTTGTAAGACCCATTTCAGACTTCTGACATCCAGAACAGTAAGACCATTAATTTGTGTTATTTTAAGCCACTAAAGCTTGTTTGTGTTTGTGGTCGTTTGTTACAGCAGCAATAAGACAACACAGGACAATAAACAAGAGCCTCCAACTGCCCATTTCACCATTACCCCCGGACCCTGGCATCACATCCTGAGGACTGTAGCCTCCAGGGGACTGAAGGAAAGTGTGTGCACTGGGGTTTAGTCCTAGGAGCACAATTACTCAGTAGGGCAGGAACATGGTTGATATTCATTTCCCCAGGAATGTTCTGGCATTTGCTCTGTTGCTGCGGTTTTGATATTAATATTAAATATCTTAATGCAATCATCATTTTATCATTTGATTACATTTCCTTGGTGAATCAAATTACTTCCAAGCTAATTGACATTTAAGGATAGAGTGCACACTCCCTACATTGGTTTACTTAAACAGGAAAATGTTGAGGTGATTAGCACAAGAGAAAGCTAATTTTTAAGCTATTTCAGTAGCCTTTTCACATCTGCCAATAAACTCTATTCCAAAAGCAATATTGGCTGGGACACTGGAAGAATGTGCTAGCATTTTCAGACAGGCTGCAAACTACCAACCAAGTTTACTGAGCAGCCTTGTTACTCAAGCCACAGAGATGATAATTCTTTCCTCCAGGGAAATCATATGTTCCCCTTCCTTGTTACTTCTCGCCTCTACTGTGCAAGTTACAGTGGCCAATGCTTAGCATATAACGTCCTGGAAATGTGGCACTGTGTATTTTGTCAGTTCCTCCTCTGAGCCCTAGTTCTGTTCCCCACCAGACCTCATTCTTTCACATTGATGTAACTGAGTTACAGACACAGGTTTGAAGTAAGATGTCAGGGTGCAAATAATTGCCATGATACTTACAGCTACTGGGAATAAAGGGTATCTTATAAGCCAGAAACTGTGCTACGCATTTTGTATTTATTTCGTTTATTCAACCTGAGTTTTCATGTATTTAGTCTGACATTGGTTAATGACGTTTGCACTATTGGTTGGAGTCACAGTTGGGCTTGGATAGTAGGAAGCCAGGATTCCTAATAGCTGGTAGGGTTTCAGGGGTAATGTATGCTTCCACTCTCTTTGTCCCAAGAAACAGATCTTATTCTCTTATTACAGAGCACGGGCAGGGGGAGTGTGCCACATGAGGCATATAGAATGAATGATGCCAAACATTTATGGAAGAGCATATGGGCACACAGATAGTTTGAAACACTCGTTGCAGATTAGGCTTTTTAAATATATACAGCGTGAACACTGGAATTATACTGTCTAGTTGGGTCCTGTCTCCACCGGTTCATTCATTCAAGCATTCACTCATTTATTAATTCAACAACTATTTACCAATATCTGTGAGCACACCTCTGAGTATTGGGGATACCATTTGAACAAAACAAAGTTGTTTCTTTCATGAAGTTTATATTCCAGTGGAAAAAAAAAAACAGGCAAAAACAGCAACAGCAACAATAAAAACCCACTTATATTAATATATGTCCAATGATGATAACTATTATGTGGAAAAATAAAACAGGGATGGAGATGGGGAGAAACAAACAAACAGAAGTTTTCTCTGGAGGCAGTGATGTTTGAGAGGAGACCTACATAAAGTAAGAGCTGCATGACACATTTCTCTCTGGGAAGAGAGTTCCAGGTTTAGGGATAACAAGTACAAAGGCAGGCTTCGGAGTAACAAGTGGGAGTGTGTCTGAGGCCAGTGGCTTAGGATGGGCTGCCCAGATTCCCTTATAAGTGATGCATTAAGGAAGTGCTCTCAGAAGGAACCTAAAAAGGAGTAAGGGAGGTGGGGCAGGAAAGGGTGAGAATTCAGACAAATTCTTGCCCTCAGCATGATCTTTCCTGGAGATTCTACTATTCCCCAAGAAGCCTGGGAGGCAAGAGGGCTAGTTCCAGGCATGCAAAGACAGTCCTTTAAAGAAGGTCTCAGGGGTCAGCCATTAGAGGGTATGGCACCCAGAAGCTGCAGGATGAGCACAGAGAAACAACAGAAGGACACAAGGGAATCTGGTGGAGCATCGACTGTGTCTGCTAGAGTCAGCACAGTGGAGACAATGAAGAAGAGCAAAGGGGTTGAGAACTGCGTCAAGGAGGAGTCTGGGGACCAGATCGTGGAAAGACTTTGAAATTTTACTTTATTGATAATGCGACATATTGGAGATATTTTGGCACGATAGTGGCACACTCACCTGATTTACATTTTAAAAGGGTCAAATAAGCTACTGTGTGAATCACAGACTCAGAATAAGAACAGAAGCACAGAGCTTGCTAGGAGGCTACTGTAGAATTCTAGGGGGATTATGATCTTGGATATGCACTGACCAACACAGAAGCCACTGGCCAAATATGGTTACTGAGCACTTGGAATGTGGCTCATTCAAACTGAGATGTGCTGTAAGTGTAAAGTAAGCATCAGACTTCAAAGGCTTATTAGGAGGGAGACCTTCAAGATGGCAGAAGAGTAAGACTTGGAGATCACCTTCCTCCCCACAAATACATCAGAAATACACCTACACGTGGAACAACTCCTACAGAACACCGACTGAATGCTGGCAGAAGACCTCAGGCCTCCCAAAAGGCAAGAAATTCCCCACATACCTGGGTAGGGCAAAAGAAAAAAGAATAAACAGAGACAAAAGAATAGTGACGGGACCTGCACCAGTGGGAGGGAGCTGTGAAGGAGGAAAGGTTTCCACACACTAGGAAGCTCCTTCGCGGGCGGAGACTGCGGGAGGCGGAGGTGGGGAAGCTTCGGAGCCGCGGAGGAGGGCGCAGCCACGGGGGTGCGGAGGGCAAAGCGGGGAGATTCCCGCGCAGAGGATCGGTGCCGACCGGCACTCACCAGCCTGAGAGGCTTGTCTGCTCACCCGCCGGGGTGGGCGGGGCTGGGAGCTGAGGCTCGGGCTTCGGAGCTTAGATCCCAGGGAGAGGACTGGGGTTGGCGGCGTGAACACAGCCTGCAGCGGGCTAGTGCACCACAGCTAGCCGGGAGGGAGTCCAGGGAAAAGTCTGGACCTGCCAAAGAGGCAAGAGACCATTGTTTCGGGGTGTGCGAGGAGAGGGGGCTCAGAGCGCCACCTAAACGAGCTCCAGAGACGGGCGCGAGCCGAGGCTAACAGCGCGGACCCCAGAGACGGGCATGAAATGCTAAGGCTGCTGCTGCTGCCACCAAGAAGCCTGTGTGCGGGCACAGGTCACTATCCACACCCGCCTTCCAGGGAGCCTGTGCAGTCCGCCACTGCCAGGGTCCCATGATGCAGGGACAACTTCCCCGGGAGAACGCATGGTGGGCCTCAGGCTGGTGCAACGTCCCTTCAGCCTCTGCCGCAGCAGGCTCACCCTGCACTCCATGCCCCTCCCTCCCCCCCGGCCGGAGTGAGCCAGAGCCCCTGAATCAGCTGCTCCTTTAACCCCGTCCTGTCCAGGCAGGAACAGATGCCCTCAGGCGACCTACACGCAGAGGCGGGGCCAAATCCAAAGGTGAACCCCGGGAGCTGTGCGAACAGAAGAGAAAGGGAAAGCTCTCCCAGCAGCCTCAGGAGCAGAGAGTTAAATCTCCACAGTCAACTTGATGTACCTGCATCTGTGAAACACCTGAATAGACAATGAATCATCCCAAATTGAGGAGGCGGACTTTGGGAGCAACTGTAGACTTGGGGTTTGCATCTAATTTGTTCCTGCCTTTATGTTTATCTTAGTTTAGTATTTAGAGATTATAACCATTGGTAGATTTCTTTATTGATTTCGTTGCTCTATTCCTCCATTTTTTTAATATATATAGATATTTTTTTTCCTTTTTCTCTTTTTGTGAGTGTGTATGTCTATGCTTCTTTTCGTGATTTTGTCTGTATAGCTTTGCTTTCACCATTTCTCCTGGTGTTCTGTCTGTCCTTTTTTTTTTTTTTTGGTATAGTTTTTGGCTCTTGCTATCATCAGTGGATTTGTTTTTTGATTGGTTGCTCTCCTTTCTTTCTTTTTATTAAATTTTTTATTTTTAATAATTATTTTTTATTTTAACAACTTTATTTTATTTTATTTTTTCTTTCTTGCTTTCCTTCTCATTTTTCTTCTGAGCCGTGTGGTTGACAGGGTCTTGGTGCTCCAGCCGGAGGTCAGGCCTGTGCCTCTAAGGTGGGAGAGCCAAGTTCAGGACATTGGTCCACCAGAGAACACCCAGCCCCACGTAATATCAAACGGCAAAAACTCTCCCAGAGATCTTCATCTCAACACTAAGACCCAGCTGCACTCAATGACCAGCAAGCTACAGTGCTGGAGACCCTATGCCAAACAACTAGCAAGACAGGAACACAACCCCACCCATTAGCAAAACGGTTGTCTAAAATCATAATAAGGTCACAGACACCCCAAAGCACACCACTGGATGTGGTCCTGCCCACCAGAAAGATAAGATGCAGCCTTATCCACCAAAACACAGGCACTAGTCCCCTCCACCAGGAAGCCTACACAAGCCACTGAACCAACCTTAGCCACTGGGGGCAGACACCAAAAACAATGGGAACTACAAACCTGCAGTCTGCGAAAAGGAGACCCCAAAAACAGTAAGTTAACCAAAATGAGAAGACAGAGAAACACAAAGCAGATAAGGAGAAAGGTAAAAACCCACCAGACAAAAGAAATGAAGAGGACGTAGGCAGTCTACCTGGAAAAGAATTCAGAATAATGATAGTAAAGATGATTCAAAATCTTGGAAATAGAATGGAGAAAATATAAGAAACATTTAACAAGGACCTAGAAGATCTAAAGAGCAAACAAACAGTGATGGACAACACAACAAAAGAAATTTAAAAATTTCTAGAAGGAATCAATAGCAGAATAACTGAGGCAGAAGAACAAATAAGTGACCTGGAAGATAAAATAGTCAAAATAACTACTGCAAAGCAGAAAAAAAAAAAAAAAAAGAATGAAAAGAATTGAGGACAGTCTTAGAGACCTCTGGAACAACATTAAACTCACCAACATTTGAATTATAGACGTCTGAGAAGAAGAAGAGAAAAAAAAGGGACTGAGAAAATATTAGAAGAGATTATAGTTGAAAACTTCCATAATAGGGGAAAGGAAATAGTCAACCAAGTCCAGGAAGCAGAGCAAGTCCAATATAGGATAAATCCAAGGAGAAACACACTGAGACACATACTAATAAAACTATCAAAAATTAAATACAGGGCTTCCCTGGTGGCGCAGCGATTGAGAGTCCGCCTGCAAATGCAGGGGACATGGGTTCGTGCCCCGGTCCGGGAAGATCCCACATGCCGCAGAGCAGCTAGGCCCGTGAGCCATGGCTGCTGAGCCTGCGTGTCCAGAGCCTGTGCTCCACAATGGGAGAGGCCACAACAGTGAGAGGCCCGTGTACAGGAAAAAAAAAAAAAAAATTAAATACAAAGAAAAAATATTAAAAGCAGCAAGGGATAAACAACAAATAATATACAAGGGAATCCCCATAAGGTTAACAGCTGATCTTTCAGCAGAAACTCTGCAAGTCAGAAGGGAGTGGCAGGACATATTTAAAGTGATGAAAGGGAAAAAACTACAACCAAGATTACCCAGCAAGGATTTCATTCAGATTCAATGGAGAAATCAAAACATTTACAGAAAAGCTAAGAGAATTCAGCATCAAAAAACCAGCTTTACAACAAATGCTAAAGGAACTTTTCTAGGCAGGAAACACCGGAGAAGGAAAACACCTACAATAACAAACACAAAACAATTAAGAAAATGGTAATAGGAACATACCTATCAATAATTGCTTTAAACATAATGGATTAAATGGTCCAACAAAAAGACACAGAATGGCTGAATGGATACAAAAACAAGACCTCTATATATGCTGACTACAAGAGACCCACTTCAGACCTAGGGACACATAAGGACTGAAAGTGAGGGGATGGAAAAAGATGTTCCAGGCAAATGGAAATCAAAGTGGAGTAGCAATTTTTACATCAAACAAAATAGACTTTAAAATAACGACTATTGGGCTTCCCTGGTGGCGCAGTGGTTGAGAGTCCGCCTGCCGATGCAGGGGACACGGGTTCATGCCCCGGTCTGGGAAGATCCCACATGCCGCAGAGAGACTGGGTCCGTAAGCCATGGCCACTGAGCCTGCGCGTCTGGAGCCTATGCTCCACAACGGGAGAGGCCACAACAGTGAGAGGCCCACGTAACACACACACACAAAACGACTATTACAAGAACAAAGACAGACACTACATAATGATCAAGAGACTGATCCAAGAAGAAGATATAACAATTGTAAATATTTATGCACCCAACATAGGAACACCTCAATACATAAGGCAAATGCTAACAGCCATAAAGGGGGAAATCAACAGTAACACAATCATAGTAAGGGACTTTAACACCCCACTTTCACCAACGGACAGATCATCCAAAAATGAAAATAAATAAGGAAACACAAGCTTTAAATGATACATTAAACAGGATGGACTTAATTGATATTTATACGACATACCATCCAAAAACAAGGGAATACACTTTCTTCTCAAGTGCTCATGGAACATTCTCCACATTAGATAATATCTTGGGCCACACATCAAGCCTTGGAAAATTTAAGAAAATTGAAATTGTATCAAGTATCTTTTCTGACCACAAAGCTATGAGATTAGATAGCAATTATAGGAAAAAATATGTACAAAATACAAACACATGGAGGCTAAACAATATACTACTTAATAACAAAGAGATCACTCAGGATATCAAAAAATTGATTTTTGATTTTTGAAATTGAAAATTGATTTTGATTTTGATTTTTTGATTGACAGTGAAAACATGGTGACCCAAAACCTATGGGATACAGCAAAAGAAGTTTTAAGAGGGAAGTTTATAGCAATACAATCCTACCTCAAGAAACAAGAAACATCTCAAAAGAACAACCTAACCTTACACCTAAAGCAATTAGAGAAAGAACAAAAACCCCAAAGTTAGCAGAAGGAAAGAAATCATAAAGATCAGATCAGAAATAAATGAAAAAGAAATGAAGGAAACAATAGCAAATATCAATAAAACTAAAAGCTGGTTCTTTGAGAAGATAAACAAAATTGATAAACCATGAGCCAGACTCATCACGAAAAAAAGGGAGAAGACTCAAATCAATAGAATCAGAAATGAAAAAGGAGAAGTAACAACTGACACGGCAGAAATACAAAGGATCATGAGAGATCACTACAGGCAACTGTACGCCAATAAAATGGACAACCTGGAAGAAACAGTCCGATTCTTAGACAAGCAAAGCCTTCCAAGACTGAACCAGGAAGAAATAGAAAATATAAACTAACCAATCACAAGCACTGAAATTGAGACTGTGGTTAAAAATCTTCCAACAAACAAAAGCACATGACTTGATGGCTTCCTAGGCAAATTCTATGAAACATTTACAGAAGAGCTAACACCTATCCTTCTCAAACTCTTCCAAAATACAGCAGAGGGAGGAACACTCCCAAACTCAATCTATGAGACCACCATCACCCTGATACCAAAACCAGACAAAGATGTCACAAAGAAAGAAAATATACAGGCCAATATCACTGATGAACATAGATGCAACAATCCTCAGCAAAATACTAGCAAACAGAATCCACAGCACATTAAAAGGATGATACACCATGTTCAAGTGGGCTTTATCCCAGGAATGCAAGGATTCTTCAATATACACAAATCAATCAATGTGATACACCATATTAACAAATTGAATGATAAAAACCATATGATCATCTCAATAGATGCAGAAAAAGCTTTCAACAAAATTCAACACCCATTTATGTAATAACCATCCAGAAAGTAGGCATAGAGGGGAGTTGACTCAAAATAATAAAGGCCATGTATGACAAACCCACAGCCAACATCATTCTCAATGGTGAAAACCTGAAAACATTTTCACTAAGATCAGGAACAAGACAAGGATGTCCACTCTCACTGCTATTATTCAACATAGTTTTGGAAGTTTTAGCCACAGCAATCAGAGAAGAAAAAGAAATAAAAGGAATCCAAAAGGGAAAAGAAGAAGTAAAGCTGTCACTGTTTGCAGATGACATGATACTATATATAGAGAATCCCAAAGATGCTACCAGAAAACTACTAGAGCTAATCAATGAATTTGGTAAAGTAGCAGGATACAAAATTAATGCACAGAAATCTCTGGCATTCCTATACATTAATGATGAAAAATCTGAAAGAGAAATCAAGGAAACACTCCCATTTACCATTGCAACAAAAAGAATAAAATATCTAGGAATAAACCTACCTAAGGAGACAAAAGACCTGTATGCAGAAAATTATAAGACACTGATGAAAGAAATTAAAGATGATACAAACAGATGGAGAGATATACCATGTTCTTGGATTGGAAGAATCAACATTGTGAAAATGACTCTACTTCCCAAAGCAATCTATAGATTCAATGCAATCCCTATCAAACTACCACTGGCATTTTTCACAGAACTAGAACAAAAAATTTCACAATTTGTATGGAAACACAAAAGACCCCGAATAGCCAAAGCAATCTTGAGAACAAAAAATGGAGCTGGAGGAATCAGGCTGCCTGACTTCAGACTATACTACAAAGCTACAGTAATCAAGACAGTATGGTACTGGCACAAAAACAGAAAGATAGATCAATGGAATAGGATAGAAACCCAGAGATAAACCCACATACATATGGTCACCTTATTTTTGAGGCAAGGAGGCAAGAACATGCGATGGAAGAAAGACAGCCTCTTCAGTAAGTGGTGCTGGGAAAACAGGACAGCTGCATGTGAAAGAATGAAATTAGAACACTCCCTAACACCATACACAAAACTAAACTCAAAATGGATTAAAGACCTAAATGTAAGGCCAGACACTATAAAACTCTTAGATGAAAACATAGGCAGAACACTCTATGACATAAATCACAGCAAGATCCTTTTTGAGCCACCTCCTAGAGTAATGGAAATAAAAACAAAAATAAACAAATGGGACCTAATGAAACTGAAAAGCTTTTGCACAGCAAAGGAAAGCATAAACAAGATGAAATTACAACTCTCAGAATGGGAGAAAATATTTGCAAATGAAGCAACTGACAAAGGATTAGTCTCCAAAATTTACAAGCAGCTCATGCAGCTCAATATCAAAAAAAGAAACAACCCAATCCAAAAATGGGCAGAAGACCTAAATAGACATTTCTCCAAAGAAGATATACAGATTGCCAACAAATTCATGAAAGGATGCTCAACATCACTAACCATGAGAGAAATGCAAATCAAAACTACCATGAGGTATGACCTCACACCAGTCAGAATGGCCATCATCCAAAAATCTACAAACAATAAATGGTGGAGAAGGTGTGGAGAAAAGGGAGCCCTCTTGCACTGTTGGTGGGAATGTAAATTGATACAGCCACTATGGAGAACTGTATGGAGGTTCCTTAAAAAACTAAAATTATAAATACCATACGACTCAGCAATCCCAGTACTGGGCATATACCCTGAGAGAACCGTAATTCAGAAAGAGTCATGTATCACAATGTTCATGGCAGCACTATTTACAATAGCCAGGACATGGAAGCAACCTAAGTGTCCATCGACAGATGAATGGATAAAGTAGATGTGGCACACATATACAATGGAATATTACTCAGCTATAGAACGAAATGAAATTGAGTTATTTGTAGTGAGGTGGATGGACCTAGAGTCTGTCATACAAACTGAAGTAAGTCAGAAAGAGAAAAACAAATACCGTATGCTAACACATATATATGGATTCTAAAAAAAACAAAATAAAGTAAAATGGTTCTGAAGAACCTAGGGGCAGGACAGGAATAAAGACGCAGGCTTAGAGAATGGGTAAGCTGGGACGAAGTGAGAGAGTGGCATGGACATATATACACTACCAAATGTAAAATAGATAGCTAGTGGGAAGCAGCTGCATAGCACAGGGAGATCAGCTCTGTGCTTTGTGACCACCTAGAGGGGTGGGATAGGGAGAGGGAGAGGGAGACACATAAGGGAGGAGATATGGGGATATATGTATATCACTTTGTTATAAAGCAGAAACTAACACACCATTGTAAAGCAATTATACTCCAATAAAGATTAAAAAAAAAAATTTCACAGGAACAAGAAAATGGCTGGGGGACTCTGGTTCACGCAACTTGGTTTGTGTCAAGGGTTTTTGAGCCAGAAGGGTTTGAATTCATATCCCAACTCTAGATCTATCTCAGAGCACTATTTATCCATTCACTAAATTGAAACAGCTAAGTGAGCAACTCCGATGATAAATTCATGAAAACGTTTTACAAATGGTAAAGTGCTCTGAACATGTGAATTTTTATATTCTACTGGTCTGGATCCGAAGGATTGGTTTGGGCAAATGGAGACGGAGCCAAAAAGGCAGCATTTTTAGACCAGGTCTTCCTTCTGGCCCCCTGCCTTTCCCATCTTCACATTCTCACATCAAGGCTCAGACTGAGGGGAGCACGCCCTAGAGACTGGTGGTGTCCATTAGAACACAAGCTCCACGTTCCACGTTCCTCGGCAGCAGGGTTCTCCGCCCCTGCGCATGTTGGCCCAGACTCTACAAACCCCCAGCTCCATTCCTCCAAACTGTTATCAGTCCCCACGGGATGGCTTCTTGCAAAGCATTGTTTTGTGTGTCCTCTTGTTGCTATAGCGATCCAAGAAAGGTTTGTTTCCAATTCTCTAAAATGGAGACATCTGCGTGCAATTTTGAAAATCCTTGTCAGGGTCCTTATTTACTGTTTTGATCAGCTCTCTCTGACATGTGGAGTCCCCAGAGAAGTTCAAAGGGAGCAGACCCCTCTAGGCAAACAAGTGCTTCCCATAAGGGCAGACTGCCTGTGGATTCCTGTCCCCTGTCGAATGAAAGCACATGGCAAAGCCACAAATTCTCAGACACTGATTCTATCCCCCTAGCCCCAGCCTGTGAAGGACAGTAGTCAAATCAAAAGGCTCAGTTTCAGAGCCCCTAGAAGTTCACTTCCAAGAAGGGGGTTGTCTCCTACATTTCCACGTGAGCCCACGTGAATCCTAAAAATCCTGCCCCTTACACATGCCCCATCTGAGAGGTGATGGGAGTTAACCCT
>NW_006775143.1:3544658-3575026 GCF_000442215.2 Lipotes vexillifer | reverse complement strand
AGCAGGAATCCTGGGTTCTGCTGCTTATTCTAATTAACCATGTGACCTTCGGTGTCCGAATCACATCTGGCTTCAGTTCTCTCATGTGTAAAATAAGTTGATTGGATGTCCATGGCCTCTTTCAAGTCTAAAACGATTCTATGCATAAAGATTAACCAGGAGAGAGGCTTCCACACACCTGTTAACCCCGGGCAGAAATTTACCATTTTAATCATTGGACTATTTCTGGGATAATATTAAAAAGGACTATTTTTCAGCTCCACAATGGAGTGGTTCATCTAGATCTTAAAGTCAAGATGTAAGTTCAAGCCCTAGTATGCCACTCTTAGGGAGTATGAGCCAGGGAAATTTATGTAAGGCCCCAGGAAATTGGCAGCAACTTTATAGATAATTCATGAGAAGTAGGTAAAGTAATGAATGCAAAGTATAAAGCACGGTGCATGGAACAAAGCAACATGTATGTAAATTCCCATCCCTCTCCTGTTTTTGTTTGTTTTTTGTGGTACGCGGGCCTCTCACTGTTGTGGCCTCTCTCATTGCAGAGCACAGGTTCTGGATGCGCAGGCTCAGCGGCCATGGCTCACGGGCCCAGCCGCTCTGCGGCATGTGGGATCTTCCCGGACCAGGGCACGAATCCGTGTCCCCTGCAATGGCAGGCGGACTCTCAACCACTGCGCCACCAGGGAAGCCCCCCATTTCTCTCCTTTTTGCAGTCTGTCAACTTTCTTCACTCAAGCTTTCCCAAATCCAAGCATAAAGAGACATTTAAAGTCCGTAATACACATCTGTATACATATGCTTACACACCTACATACAGCTGAGAAGTCACCCAAACCATACTCTGAGCATGAATTCTTGCTTAATTAGGGTTAAAACTTTTGAGAAACAATTTTTAAAATGAAATTTAACCCTCTTTTTTTGGGGGGGAGGTTAGAGCTTATAAAATATACTCAGTTCTTTCTTGAGTACCTGAGGATTCCAAACTTATTTTTCCCTTGGATTTTCAAAGACAGCATTTATGTTATTTTTAATATATGTAGTATATTGATGCTTCCATCAGTGCAGGGCACCTGTTTGCTCCTGTGCCAATGAGCTCTGTGAGATGCTTTTCTGCATCCCTCACACCTCGCCCTGCTGTGAGGCCGAGAACTGTTATGCCTCCCACTTCTGTCAAATTCCTTTCCCCCAAAACTCTTCCCCCTATTTCAATTTGATGCTTCTCATTTGTGGCAGGCCAAGTTGGTGGAATTTTTGTTAAAATAACAGTGCATAGGCTCTGGCACTGTGAAAGTTTGGGGCCTTTAGTTTATAAATAACATCTGTTTGAATGGCTCTGAAGTCTTCTGTTTCTTTTCTCCTTGGCCGTGTTCCAGATTTATGAAATTATTAGAAAACTGAGTCTGGATGGGTACGTTTCCACCGTAGTTATGACTCAAAGCCCATGACTTTTAAGGGTTACTGAGTTAGTTTCCTAAGGCTGCTGTAACAAATGAGCACAAGCTAAGTAGCTTAAAACAACACAAATTTATCATCTCATAGTTTCAGAGCTTAGAAGTTTAAAATGGGTTTCACTGGGCTAAAATCAAGGTGCCAGCAGGACTGTGTTCCTTCAGGGGGCTCTAGAGGAGAAGCTGTCTCCTCGCATTTTCTAGCTTCCGGAGGCTGCCTGCATTCCTTGGCTTTACAGCTTCTTCCTCTATATTCAAACCCAGCAGCAGTCTGCATATCCAAATTTCAGTCTCTCTCTCTCATCTCAGTTTCCACCTTCACATCTTATTCTATGACTGTAAAACTCCTGCCTCCTTCTTAGAACGACCCTGTGATTACATTGGGCCTAGTAGGATAATCGAGGATAACCTTCCCATTTTAATACTTAATTTCACCTGCATAGTCCCTTTTGCCATGTAAGATACCATATTCACAGATTTCAAGAATTACGACGTGGACATCTTTAGGAAGCCTTTCAGCTCCCTACCATGGTTGCCAATATAGGATTGCCCTAAGCCATCTCCATTCCACTGTGCTCCCTCTTCCCCAACAAACCGATTTGGTGGCCTGGAGACTGGCCTTTGAGATATTTATCTAACTAGACTAGCATTTCTACTGGGCCAACCAAGAAGACACTTCTGCTGCCTCTCCAGCCATAACAGTATGGGTGCCTCACCTCCTTAGACCCAGGTTCCCAAAATGAATCTTCTCTGTCTAGTTCTCGTTAAAAGTCAAGCAGGTTTTCCCATAGGGATCCATTCCAAGGCAATGTACATATGGTATTGCATCTGGAAAAGTGACAAATGTCAGCAAAGGCAGTGGGGGAAATACGGTGCCTAGCTCTTGCCTGGCACAGACTGAGCAGACAAAAATATTAATTTTTTCCATACTAGAAAAACTGGACAAGCACCCAAGAATTGGAGGCTTCTTTGCTCCTGATGACTCTGATCCAATAAGATACCTCTGAAGGGGAGATTAACGTAACAGGTAACATTTACTGGGTTCTTACTTTTGGCCAGACACTGTGCGAACTGTGGATATCTCTTATCCCAATCACTTCTCATTTCCACCCGTATGAAGAATGTACTATTATTAGTCCCTTTTTATATATAATGAAGCAAAGGCTTAATTAAATAAAGGAGTTGACCAAGTTCGAGCAACTAGCAAGATTCATTTTTAAGATCCCCCCACTATCTCCTAATCTTCCAAATGACTGTCTTCTCCACGTCCATATACCGCATTTTATTTATTTATTTTTTTTGCGGTACGCGGGCCTCACTGTTGTGGCCTCTCCTGTTGCGGAGCACAGGCTCCGGACGCGCAGGCCCAGCGGCCATGGCTCACGGGCCCAGCCGCTCCGCGGCATGTGGGATCCTCCCGGACCGGGGCACGAACCCGCGTCCCCTGCCTCGGCAGGCAGACTCTCAACCACTGCGCCACCAGGGAAGCCCCATATACCGCATTTAATGCTCAATTCTTAGGTGATGGCACCCGGTGCAATAGCTTTAAAAACTATTTATAGACAAAGTATCCTTCAAGTTAAATCTCCAGTCTGGATTTCTCTAAGGAACACCAGACTCATATATCCACCAATTCATCACTTCCATTACAAGGTCCATTAGATCTCCAACTTGTGTCTAAAACCAAATTCCATTTCCCACTCTCCCAATATGCTTCCAGTACCTCCAGTGATTGTCAAGTTAGAATATGTCACCATCCTGTGGTGGTTACCTTTTACACCCTTACATATTATCCGACAGCAAATTCTAGCCTCTCTACTTTCATAAAATATACAGAAGCAGGCACATTTCACCATTTGAGTCTAAACTGAGATGTCCAGTAGAAATATAATGTGAGCCTCACATGTGATTTTAAATTTTAAAAAGTAAAAAGAAACAGTTGAATAACATATTTAATAACATTTTATGGAATTATTTGAGGAAAATAACATTTCAGGATGTGATTAACACAAAATAAATATTAGTGAGGTATTTTATAGTCTATTTCCTATTAAGCCTTAAAAAAATTTTTTTAACATCTTTATTGGAGTATAATTGCTTTACAATGGGGTATTAGCTTCTGCTTTATAACAAAGTGAATCAGCTATACATATACATATGTCCCCATATCCCCTCCCTCTTGCATCTCCTTCCCACCCTCCCTATTTCACCCCTCCAGGTGGTCACAAAGCACCGAGCTGACCTCCCTGTGCTATGCAGCTGCTTCCCACTAGCTAGCTATTTCACATTTGGTAGTGTATATATGTCCATGCCACTCTCTCATTTCGTCCCAGCTAACCCTTCCCCCTCCCTGTGTCCTCAAGTCCATTCTCTACGTCTGTGTCTTTATTCCTGTCCTGCTCCTAGGTTCTTCAGAACCATTTTACTTTATTTTGTTTTTTTTAGAATCCATATATATGTGTTAGCATACGGTATTTGTTTTTCTCTTTCTGACTTACTTCAATTTGTATGACAGACTCTAGGTCCATCCACCTCACTACAAATAACTCAATTTCGTTTCTTTTTATGGTTGAGTAATATTCCATTGTATATGTGTGCCACATCTACTTTATCCATTCATCTGTCGATGGACACTTAGGTTGCTTCCATGTCCTGGCTATTGTGAATAGTGTTGCCATGAACATTGTGATACATGACTCTTTCTGAATTACGGTTCTCTCAGGGTATATGCCCAGTACTGGGATTGCTGGGTCGTATGGTATTTATAATTTTAGTTTTTTTAAGGAACCTCCATACAGTTCTCCATAGTGGCTGTATCAATTTACATTCCCACCAACAGTGCAAGAGGGCTCCCTTTTCTCCACACCTTCTCCACCATTTATTGTTTGTAGATTTTTGGATGATGGTCATTCTGACTGGTGTGAGGTCATACCTCATGGTAGTTTTGATTTGCATTTCTCTCATGGTTAGTGATGTTGAGCATCCTTTCATGAATTTGTTGGCAATCTGTATATCTTCTTTGGAGAAATGTCTATTTAGGTCTTCTGCCCATTTTTGGATTGGGTTGTTTCTTTTTTTGATATTGAGCTGCATGAGCTGCTTGTAAATTTTGGAGATTAATCCTTTGTCAGTTGCTTCATTTGCAAATATTTTCTCCCATTCTGAGGGTTGTCTTTTGGTCTTGTTTATGGTTTCCTTTGCTGTGCAAAAGCTTTGAAGTTTCATTAGGTCCCATTTGTTTATTTTTGTTTTTATTTCCATTTCTCTAGGAGGTGGGTCAAAAAGGATCTTGCTGTGATTTATGTCATAGAGTGTTCTGCCTATATTTTCATCTAAGAGTTTTATAGTGTCTGGCCTTACATTTAGGTCTTTAATCCATTTTGAGTTTATTTTTGTGTATGGTGTTAGGGAGTGTTCTAATTTCATTCTTTCACATGCAGCTGTCCTGTTTTCCCAGCACTTACTGAAGAGGCTGTCTTTCTTCCATCACTGTATAAAAATTAATAATAGTCACAGAAGCTCTTTGGAGTCCTCAATTTAAGATAGAGTTCTGAAAGCAAAAAGTTTTCATTATTTTATTAGCTGCCATTTGCAAAGCTTGGGCAATTTGCTCTCTTTTAATCCTCCCAGCAAACCTATCAGGAAGGTACCCCATTAATCTCCTCCCAGAGGCATAAACTAGGGCTCAAAATCATTAGCCACACAGCTTGCATGCTGTGCAGCTAGAATTTGAAGCTAGTTCTATCTGACCCCAAAATCAAACTTGAAGGAATCAGTAACCTCCTTGCATGCAATATACCTGTTGCTTTCCTGGACAGAGAGGTTGAAGCAGAGGTCAAGAAGACTGGATGAATTATTTGAGATGGCTCAGGCAGCTAAAAGCCAAGACCTTCTGCTGTCTGTTCTACTCCTCATAGGGACTTGTCCTTTCAAATGGCAATTCCTTTTGTGAGAAAGGAATGCCTTCAAATTCAAATGATACTATGAACCTGGTGGAGGTCTGTTCCCCTTATAACAGGCATTTCTAATAGCACAGTATGCAGACTTTGCTGAGCACTCAACAAGGAAGAAACGTTTGTCCAGTTATCACATTCTAAACTGCCAAAATACATGTGCATTGCCTTAAGTTTTTCAATTATGTTACAGGTCAGCTTGTGCATTTTATCTGTTCGACTCTCTTTTGTAAAACAATTACAATGGTAAAAACAAAGAAACTATTGAGTACTTAACTATGCGTCGGTCACCGAGAGGAAGACTTGATACCAAGGTCTCTCTGAATCCTCACAAGAATACTCCCAGGCTGGCAGTGGGGTGTCCTACCTGCTTTACAGATAAGGAGATGGGCTTGCCGAGGGGAAGCTACTTGCCTGAGGTCACCCAGCTAGTAAGTAGGCGGTGAGTCAAGTATCAGACCCAGGTCCGGGTGGTTCCCAGGCTAAGATTCTTAACCAGCATGCATTGCAAGATCCTAAAAGGCAATGTCAATCTGTCTGTGGAAAGGAGTTCCCCAAAGTAAACTTGAAGTAGCCCAGGTAAATTAGGAAAGGGTCACAATTTTATGGTCAGAGATTTTAAGGAAAAACCAAGTGATGCAACCTCTTCATGTAATAAGAAAACAGATACAATTCTTTAATTTTGTCCTTAGCTTAACCCTTCACTAACATCCAGCAGCTCGGAGTGTACAGAGAAAGGCAGTAAATTCCTCATCTGTATCCCAGTGTGCCAACTGTTTTGGTTTTAATTGTGTCAGGTGTGTCTTCCTTCTGCCTGGAGGTCCTTCCTTAGGTTTGAAAATATCATGATCACATCAACAGTGTGAGAGGTGGTGGGAGAGCTGAGGTTCCACATGTGTCAACAACAGATGTGCACGTCTCCTGGAGCACTGGAAAAAAGAGTAATAGGAGTTCCCTTAGGGCTGTGCTCCACGTGCCCCAGGAGGGGATAAGGACGAAAGCCTCTGTAATTTATATTGACTGCTGAGGTAACCAGGTGCTTTCAGCAAGCATTCCAGTTGCAAATTTGGGTTTTAACAACCTTCCCAACAACCTCTGATTCCTCTTAGAGACAAAGAGGGAAGAGATATGGGAACATATATATATGTATAACTGACTCACTCTGTTATAAAGCAGAAACTAACACACCATTGTAAAGCAATTATACCCCAATAAAGATGTTAAAAAAAAAAAAAAATGGGAGTGTTTCCTTGATTTCTCTTTCAGATTTTTCATCATTAATATATAGGAATGCCAGAGATTTCTGTGCATTAATTTTGTATCCTGCTACTTTACCCAATTCATTGATTAGCTCTAGTAGTTTTCTGGTAGCATCTTTGGGATTCTCTATGTATAGTATCATGTCATCTGCAAACAGTGACAGCTTTACTTCTTCTTTTCCCTTTTGGATTCCTTTTATTTCTTTTTCTTCTCTGATTGCTGTGGCTAAAACTTCCAAAACTATGTTGAATAATAGCAGTGAGAGTGGACATCCTTGTCTTGTTCCTGATCTTAGTGAAAATGTTTTCAGGTTTTCACCATTGAGAATGATGTTGGCTGTGGGTTTGTCATACATGGCCTTTATTATTTTGAGTCAAGTCCCCCCTCTATGCCTACTTTCTGGATGGTTTTTATCATAAATGGGTGTTGAATTTTGTTGAAAGCTTTTTCTGCATCTATTGAGATGATCATGTGGTTTTTATCATTCAATTTGTTAATATGGTGTATCACATTGATTGATTTGTGTATATTGAAGAATCCTTGCATTCCTGGGATAAAGCCCACTTGAACATGGTGTATCATCCTTTTAATGTGCTGTGGATTCTGTTTGCTAGTATTTTGCTGAGGATTGTTGCATCTATGTTCATCAGTGATATTGGCCTGTAGTTTTCTTTCTTTGTGACATCTTTGTCTGGTTTTGGTATCTGATAGTGGTCTCGTGGAATGAGTTTGGGAGTGTTCCTCCCTCTGCTGTATTTTGGAAGAGTTTGAGAAGGATAGGTGTTAGCTCTTCTCTAAATGTTTCATAGAATTCGCCTAGGAAGCTATCAAGTCATGGGCTTTTGTTTGTTGCAAGATTTTTTAATCACAGCCTCAATTTCAGTGCTTGTGATTGGCCAGTTTATATTTTCTATTTCTTCCTGGTTCAGTCTTGGAAGGCTTTGCTTTTCTAAGAATCGGTCTATTTCTTCCAGGTTGTCCATTTTATTGGCATATAGTTGCTTGTAGTAATCGCTCATGATCCTTTGTATCTCTGCCGTGTCAGTTGTTACTTCTCCTTTTTCATTTCTAATTCTATTGGTTTGAGTCTTCTCCCTTCTTTTCTTGATGAGTCTGGCTAATGGTTCATCAATTTTGTTTATCTTTTCAAAGAACCAGCTTTTAGTTTTATTGATATTTGCTATTGTTTCCTTCATTTCTTTTTCATTTATTTCTGATCTGATCTTTATGATTTCTTTCCTTCTGCTAACTTTGGGGTTTTTTGTTCTTTCTCTAATGGCTTTAGGTGTAAGGTTGTTTATTTGAAATGTTTCTTGTTTCTTGAGGTAGGATTGTATTGCTATAAACTTCCCTCTTAGAACTTCTTTTGCTGTATCCCATAGGTTTTGGGTCACCATGTTTTCACTGTCATTTGTTTCTATGTATTTTTTTATTTCCTCAGTGATCCCTTGGTTATTAAGTAGTGTATTGTTTAGCCTCCATGTGTTTGTATTTTGTACAGATTTTTTCCTGTAATTGCTATCTAGTCTCATAGTCATGTGGTCAGAAAAGATACTTGATACAATTTCAGTTTTCTTAAATTTACCAAGGCTTGATTTGTGACCCAAAATATGATCTACCCTGGAGAATGTTACATGAGCACTTGCGAAGAAAGTGTACTGTCTTGTTTTTGGATGGTATGTTGTATAAATATCAATTAAGTCCTTCCTGTTTAATGTATCATTTAAAGCTTGTGTTTCCTTATTTATTTTCATTTTTGGATGATCTGTCCGTTGGTGAAAGTGGGGTGTTAAAGTCCCTTACTATGATTGTGTTACTGTTGATTTCCCCCTTTATGGCTGTTAGCATTTGCCTTATGTATTGAGGTGTTCCTATGTTGGGTGCATAAATATTTACAATTGTTATATCTTCTTCTTGGATTGATCCTTTGATCATTATGTAGTGTCTTTCTTTGTCTCTTGTAATAGTCTTTATTTCAAAGTCTACTTTGTCTGATATGAGAATTGCTACTTCAGGTTTCTTTTGATATCCATTTGCATGGAATATCTTTTTTCATCCCCTCACTTTCATTCCTTATGTGTCCCTAGGTCTGAAGTGGGTCTTCTGTAGACAGCATATTTATGGGTCTTGTTTTTCTATCCATTCAGCCAGTCTATGTCTTTTGGTTGGAGCATTTAATCCACTTACATTTAAGGTAATTATCGATAGGTATGTTCCTATTACCATTTTGTTAATTGTATGGGGTTTGTTGTTGTAGGTCTTTTCTTTCTCTGTGATTCCTGCCTAGAGAAGGTCCTTTAGCATTTGTTGTAAAGCTGATTTTTGTGGTGCTGAATTTTCTTCGCTTTTGCTTGTGTATAAAGCTTTTAATTTCTCCATCGAATCTGAATGAGATCCTTGCAAGGTAGAGTAATGTTGGTTGTAGCTTTTTCCCTTTCATCACTTTAAATATGTCCTGCCCCTCCCTTCTGGCTTGCAGAGTTTCTGCTGAAAGATCAGATGTTAACCTTATGGGGATTCCTTTGTATGTTATTTGTTGTTTTCCCTTCCTGCTTTTAATATTTTTTCTTTGTACTTGATTTTTGATACTTTGATTAATATGTGTCCTGGCGTGTTTCTCCTTGGATTTATCCTGTATGGGACTCTCTGTGCTTCCTGGACTTGATTAACTATTTCCTTTCCCCTACTAGGGAAGTTTTCAACTACAATTTCTTCAAATATTTCCTCAGTCCCTTTGTTTTTCTCTTCTTCTTCTGGGCCCCCCATAATTCAAATGTTGATGCATTTAATGTTGTCCCAGAGGTCTCTGAGACTGTCCTTAAGTCTTTTCATTCTTTTTTTCTTTATTCTGGTGTAGTTATCTCCACTATTTTAACTTCCAGGTCATTTATCCGTTCTTCTGCCTCAGTTATTCTGCTACTGATTCTTTCTAGAGAATTTTTAATTTCATGTAATTTGTTGTTCATCATTTTTTGTTTGCTCTTTAGTTCTTCTAGGTCCTTGTTAAATGTTTCTTGTATTTTCTCCATTCTATTTTCAAGATTTTGGATCATCTTTACTATTATTACTCTGAATTCTTTTTCAGGTAGACTGCCTATTTCCTCTTCATTTGTTTGGTCCTGTGGGTTTTAACCTTACTCCTTCATCTGCTATGTGTTTCTTTGTCTTCTCATTTTGCTTAACTTACTGTGTTTGAGGTCTCCTTTTTGCAGGCTGCAGGTTCATAGTTCCTGTTGTTTTTGGTGTCTGCACCCAGTGGCTAACGTTGGTTCAGTGGGTTGTGTAGGCTTCCTGGTGGAGGGTACTGGTGCCTGTGTTCTGGTGGATGAGGCTGTATCTTGTCTTTCTACTGAGCAGGACCATGTCCGGTGATGTGTTTTGGGGTGTCTGTGACCTTATTATGATTTTAGGCAGCTTCTGTGCTAATGGGTGGGTTTCTGTTCCTGTCTTGCTAGTTGTGTGGCATAGGGTGTCCAGCACTGTAGCTTGCTGGTCACTGAGTGGAGCTGGGTCTTAGCATTGAGATGGAGATCTCTGGGAGTGCTTTCACTGTGTGATATTACATGGAGCTGGGAGTTCTCTCGTGGACCAATATCCTGAACTCGGCTCTCCCACCTCAGAGGCACAGGCCTGACACCCGACTGGAGCACCAAGACCCTTTCAGCCACACAGCTCAGAAGAAAAGGGAGATAAAAATAAAGAAAGAAAAAAAGAACATACAGTTATTAAAATAAAAAATAATTAGTAAAAACAAAAAAATTAAAAAGTCATAAAAAAAGAAAGAAGACAGCAACCAAACCAAAAAACAAATCCACCAATGATAGCAAGCGCTAAAAACAATACTAAAAACAAAATCAAAAAAACTCACAGACAGAACCCTAGGACAATTGGTAAAAGCAAAGCTATACAAACAAAATCACACAAAAAAGCATAGATATACACACTCACAAAAAGAGAAAAAGGAAAAAAATATGTATCGTTGCTCCCAAAGTCCACCGCCTCAATTTTGGGGTGATTCATTGTCTATTCAGGTATTCCACAGATGCAGGGTACATCACGTTGACTGTGGAGGTTTAATCCGCTGTTCCTGAGGCTCTGGGAGAGATTTCTCTTTCTCTTCTTTGTTCTCACAGCTCCTGGGGTTCAGCATTGGATTTGGACCCGCCTCTCCATGTAGGTCGCCTGAGTGCGTCTGTTCTTCGCTCAGACAGGATGGGGTTAAAAGAGCAGCTGCTTCGGGGGCTTCGGCTCACTCAGGCCGGGGGGAGGGAGGGGTATGGATGCGGGGCGAGCCTGAGGCGGCAGAGGCCGGCATGACGTTCCACCAGCCTGAGGTGCACCGTGCATTCTCCCGGGGAAGTTGCCCCTGGATCCCGGGACCCTGGCAGTGGCGGGCTGCACAGGCTCCTGGGAGGGGGTGTGTGGACTGTGACCTGTGCTTGCACACAGGCTTCTTGGTGGCGGCAGCAGCAGCCCGTCTCTGGGGTCCGCTCTGAGAGCCGCGGCTCGCGCCCGTCTCTGGAGCTCCTATAAGCAGCACTCTTAGTCCCCTCTCCTCGAGCACCCCGAAAAAATGGTCTCTTGCTTCTTAGGCAGGTCCAGACTTTTTCCCAGACTCCCTCCCGGGTAGCCGTGGCGCACTAACCCCTTCAAGCTGTGTTCACGCCGCCAACCCCAGTCCTCTTCCTGGGATCTAAGCTCCGAAGCCCGAGCCTCAGCTCCCAGGCCCCGCCCCAGCGGGTGAGCAGACAAGCCTCTCGGGCTGGTGAGTGCTGGCTAGGACCGATCCTCTGTGCGGGAATCTCTCCACTTTGCCCTCCGCACCCCTGTTGCTGCGCTGTCCTCCGTGGCTCCGAAGTTTCCCCCACCCGCAGTCTCCACCCGCAAAGGGGCTTCCTAATGGGTGGAAACCTTTCCTCCTTCACAGCTTCCTCCCAGAGGTGCAGGTCCCGTCCCCATTCTTTTGTCTGTTTATTCTTTTTTCTTTGGCCCTACCCAGGTACGTGGGGAGTTTCTTGCCTTTTGGGAAGTCTGCGGTCTTCTACCAGCGTTCAGTAGGTGTTCTGTAGGAGTTGTTCCACATGTAGGTGTATTTCTGATGTATTTGTGGGGAGGAAGCTGATCACGTCTTACCCTTCTGCCATCTTGAAGGTCTCCCCTGTCCTTGTGAAATTTTAACTTTCTTCCTACTTTGCCTGTTAGACTTGGATCACCCTCTGAGTAGCAAACTGACGCTAGTGGAAGAGGCTCTAGCCTTTATTTCTGAGTTATCAGGCGGGAAAACGAGAGACTGCAAAGTTCAGTGTTAAGCAGTTAGCCAGAATTTGGAAGCAATTGATAAAATCTAAATCATCCCAATAGCTAAAGGATCTTTACAGGTCTTCTGATCTCATTCTCTAATGATGCATGATGTTTAAGCCACATCCCCAAACAAGCAGTCTCTCAGTCATAGCTTGAACGTGGTTGATTTGAATAAAGTATTTAAACTGATCACCTGACAAGAACTAGTTGTACCATCATGACCGTGTTTTTGACATCATGACATTAACCAGTGTGTTTCTCCATATGGTTTTACATCATGGTGCCCTGAGTTAATAATAATCATATTTATACAAAACAAAGAAGCTTCTTTGAGGACAGAAGTGACCAGTCCAAGGGGTCTGGCCATCCCAAGAATTGAGGGGTTCAATATCCATGCATCCCCTAAATGGCATTAAAGGAGCAATGACAATTAGAATAAATTTTAGGAGGCAGAGGGAGAGTATAAAAGCTTAGACTGTGCCTTGTGACTTAAAATAACACTGATGAGTCTTATTACATTTATATGGTATGATGTTTCAAAGGCATTTTAGTTCCTCTATTTCTATTGCAAACCCTGCTATCAACACAACATCAAGAGCGATAACATAGATAATGCTTCACATATATTTATAATGAGGATCTGTTGTGCTTCACAAATACTTTTTTTTTTTCAGTCTTGCAATAATCCTGAGAGCTGGATATTTTCTTCATCATTTAACAGAGAATAAGCTGAAGCTACTAGAAGTAAAGAAATTTGTTCTAGGTCACAGTCAGTGAGACTCGGAGCAAAGGCTTGAATTCATATTTGCTTGAATTCAAGGCCGTGCTCTTTCTACTTCAGTACTGCACATGGAGGCAATATTAAAAATGGAATTTTTTAAGGAAGGAACTGGCAGGTGGTTTCTTATAAATCAACTAATAAAATAAATTAAAGGGAAGTCAAACAGAAAAGAGAATGGAAAAGAGAGAAGGCTGGCGTGAGAAGAAAAGAATAGCAGGAGTTGATCAGAGTTTTTTGTTTGTTTTGTTTGTTTTATTTTGTTCTTTAAATATATTCCAGTTACCATTAGTTCTACCAGAGTCACAGTGTAAAAAAAGTGTTTTCAACTAAGCTACATAGTCTGTCCTCTGGTGCAATTACAAAGTATGTTATCATAATAAAGATTTTCTTCAATTAAAAAGTGGTTGAAGAATATTAGACTGTGTTTAACCCAGTGCTTCCAACGTTTATTTAGCAGCATTACCATTCTCTTTAATATACCTGTTAACATTCCACGGAAATAGTATTCTCAGGAAGTCATGCTGGGGAGCCACATATTCCATAGTGAAAAAGATTCCTCCAGGTTTGCCAAGGGGCCCAGTATAGATAAAGGATTCTAAGGACACCATATAAATCTTTTCAAACTTGTCTTTAATAGGCCACCAATGTCCAGGAAGCTCAAACTATAGAACGATTTCCCATTTCTCTCAGGCAAGTCGAATGGCATTCCCATTAGAAATGGCAGAAATTTTAATTTCAAACTGCAAGTGATATGTGAATAGCCCAGTACCCCTCCAAAGGGAAGGATGAAACTGGTTAGAATCAGTTTCAAGTATTTGAATCATAGGGACTGGATGTGGGTGCAGGGCTTTGTGTCTTTCTGCCTTGCATCTTACCGCCCTTGAGTCTTTTACTGCCTGTTTCTGCCAGCTGGCCGTGATTAAATCTCTGATGTTGATAGGCAATGAGTGAGTCAATTATTACTACCTGAGTATTCTGAGAACTCGATGGGTGGGTTTAGAGGGGCAGCTCCGTGTGCTGTGCAGCAGTTTGGGCTGACAAAGACGTTTATGGATCTCAAAATGCCAGATGGACTCCCAGATGGAGGGTTTGGACTTTGCAGTTGGGACTGCCGGATGTGAGACCTCCCAAGGTCCCAGGACAAGCGAAGATGATTTCATTCTTTACTCTGAGTCAAGCCATGCATTGCTGGCTTGGAGCATCCAGTGTGAAGCCAGGGACAGGAGGGAGGTCCTCACTCAAGGTCAAAATTGGAAGTCAAAGCCAAGTTTCAAGCTAAAATGGTAAAAGACCAGAATTGGAGCTCAGAAGATCTAGGTGCTATTTTTTATTAGTTTGTCTTTGACTTTGGCCAATGGCAGTCAACACACATTTATAGAATGCTTATTGGTGTCAGTGACTACAGAAGTTATCAAGAGGAAGAAAGCACAGTTCTCAGATTCTGGGGATCACATTTTAGGGGGAGGGAAAAGTAAAGATATGCTTACTGCCTAAAGTAAAAAATATAAACTATTCATTAACGATAGTAATCCAATCAACTAAAGCAGCTATGAGAAACTAGGTGTGGTGTCTGAGGTAATCATTAAAAGATTTTGACACATAGAGTTATTCAGGACAAGGGAAGAACAAAATCAAAAGCACAGAGGCTTGGACATAATTAGAAATCTGGGGGAAGTTGTGATTCGAAGGTAGGGTGTTAAGGTTGTGATGGTATATTCACTAAGAAGTTAACAGGGATTTTGTGGGTGGCAGGAATGTGATAATGAGAAAAGGGGAGCCTCTGGAAATTTTTGAACAATTATAATTCATATTAAATTTTAGGAAAACAACAATAAATTTCATACATCTGACTCTGACCTGATGTCAGAAAATTACAGGCTTTAGTCCTGATTTTGTCACTTTAATAAATGGGCCGGCCTTAGCCAGGTCACGTCCCCTCTCCAGACTTCAGTCTGGAATAAGAAGGTTAGACTTTGGTTTCTTCAGGCCAATATCAACACAGTGTAGTCTCCACAGTGGTCAGGGAAATGGAGAAGTGAGTGACTCCTTTCTTCTCTACTTGGAATCTTGCCCCCAGCCATGAGGACAAAAAGAAATCTATAAACTACTACAAGTCACCTTGTATATGCATTGATCGAGCCCAGGGAGCCAGCTCTGCACTGGCTGCACTCTTGTGGAGAGTGCTGGCTTTGAGAGTGATGCCACTGTTCTCACACCAACCCTAGTTGAGTTCTAGCCAGAGACAATCCCTGGTAGCATCCTTTTATGACACTGCTGCAAAATGGGGGTTGTATTTTAGTTGTCCCTTGGAGACACGCTCTCATCTTGAGGATGGATGCCCATTTTTGAGCGATGGACTAAAAACTATTATTAAATGTTAATTGGAAATTATATTGGTGGGATGTTCATAACAAAATCTTCTTCAAAAGGAAGGGATTTGTGTACAATTCCTTAAATGGCATCCCATGTTAAAGATTAATTAGTATTTTGAAGAACGTCAGTGTTTGGCCCCTTCAGGAACAAGAACGATAATACTATTTTACAGAGGCTCAGTGGCAAGTAAAACCCATAAACTTCCAAAGATTTTCATGACCATTGGAATTCTAATTTTAAAACTTTCGTATGGAGCCATGGCATTTGGAAAACTCAAAGACAATAGTGAATATATGCAACACATGTGTTTAACACTGTTTTAGACTGAGGTAAATTCTTCTCTACCCTCAGGCTGAATCCCAGGCTCTCGTGGAAATTTGGTACTTAAACTAGGATTCAGAGTATAAGTGGGATTTGTGTAGAGAGGGAAGTTCAGAGACAGTACACCTGATAAAAGAAAAAGCAGGTTCAAAGATTAGGATGGGTGTCATTTATGAGTAGAGTATGGAAGAGATAGAAAATAGTATGCAGACTGATTTAACTAAAATCATGAATCCTGTGCAAAAGCCGTAAGCTTACTGTGAGCACCTAATTCCAAATTCATAAATAACAGAATGGGTAGCTTTGATTTTAATTCAGCTTTTTTTGAAGCTCTTCCATAATTATTCATCAGCTAATTTTCACAGTTTAGTGAGGTGGGTAGTATGCCCCTGGTAAACAGTGGCACACATCGCTTAGAGAGATGGGGACTTGTGTCCAGCAGCTAAGAGCTGGCAGTGGGAAAATTGGGCAAAAGCCCAAAGCCTTCGGTTTCCAGGTGTCTGGCCTTTTCAAACAGCAAGTAGCCATTGCAATTTCTGGTTTCAATCATTTAACTACACTCCAAATGTAAACAAAGACTTCAAAAATCAACATGGAATCCCACGGAGAGATCCTGGCAAAATACACCCCGTGCTTTTATGCACACACGGCACTGTTTCTCTAGAGACAGTAAAAGAAGAAAAAATAAATAATACAGCTTCCAGCAAGTCCTCCTATAAGGCCACCTGAATCTTCAGGATGGCTCTGTTATTCTGATGTGACAATTATGAAAAGTTACAAAAAGTTTTTGGGAGGAAATTCTCCTACTTTTGCTCAAAGACCACCCCTTAATATTTTCCATTTTAAGAAAATATACAAGAAAGCTCTGAGCATCAGGATACTGAAATATATGGTGACTGAGGATTACTTTGCATTTTTGGTGCCCTTTATTTTATTTTATTTTTTAACATCTTCATTGGAGCATGATTGCTTTACAATGGTGTGTTAGTTTCTGCTATATAACAAAGTGAATCAGCTATACATATACATATATCCCCATATCTCCTCCCTCTTTGGTGCTCTTTAAATTGTGTTCATAACTCCCCTCTTGGAGAGTATTGCTTGGCAAGCCCTTGCCTCTCACAAAAAAAATAACACTATAAAGTAACAGCGCTCCTCTTGTAAAGAAAGTGAACAGAAATCATCCCAAACCAACCATCCTGGAATTTTTTTCTTGGAGAACACCTAATCCCTAGAGTAGGTCAGATTTGGTGTATATTTCGTTAATTGTTTTCATATGCTCCTAGGCGTGCTTGGCAAGAGCTCTTAGATACTCCTTGAGTTTTTTTTTTTTTTTTTTTGCGGTACGTGGGCCTCTCACTGCTGTGGCCTCTCCCGTTGCGGCTCCGGACACGTGGGCTCAGCGGCCATGGCTCACCGGCCCCGCCGCTCCACAGCATGTGGGATCCTCCCGGACCGGGGCACGAACCCGTGTTCCCTGCATCGGCAGGCGGACTCTCAACCACTGCGCCACCAGGGAAGCCCCCATGAGTAATTTTTAATCAATATCTAACCTTCCAGAGGCCCCTGGAAGCCAGCATTACATTTTTTTTGGGGGGGGGGCAGTTTTTTAATTTGTTTTATTGAATTATAGTTGATTTACAATGTTGTGTTAGTTTTTGGTGTATGACAAAGTGATTGAGTTACACATATATATAATAGTTTGTGTCTGCAAATCCCAAATTCCCAATCCATCCCTTCCCCACCTCCTTTCCCCTTTGGTAGCCATAAGCTTATTTTCAGTGTCTGTGAGTCTGTTTCTGTTTTGTAAATAAGTTGATTTGTATCATATTTTAGATTCTACATATAAATGTTATCATGTGGTATTTTTCTTTCTCTGTCTGACTTACTTCACTTAGTGTGAAGATCTCGACGTCGATCCATGTTGCTGCAAATGGCATTATTTCATTCTTTTTTATGACTGAGTAGTATTCCATTGTGTATATATACCACATCTTCTTTATCCATTCATCTGTCGATGGACATTTAGGTGGTTTCCATGTCTTGGCTATTGTGAATAATGCTGCTATGAACATAAGAGTGCATGTATCTTTTTGAATTGTAGTTTTGTCTGGATGTATACCCATGAGTGGGATTGCTGCATCATATGGAGACTCTATTTTTAGTTTTTTGAGGAACCTCCAAACTGTTTTCCACAGTGGCTGCACTAATTTACATTCCCACCAACAGTGTAGAAGGGTTCCTTTTCTCCACACCCTCTCTGGCATTTGTTATTTGTAGACTTTTTAGTGATGGCCATTCTGACTGGTGTGAGGCAGTACCTCATTGTAGTGTTAATTTGCATTTCTCTAATAATTAGCAATGTTCAGGATCTCTTCATATACCTATTGGCCATCTGTATGTCTTCTTTGCAGAAATGTCTGTTTAGGTCTTCTGCCCATTTTTTGATTGAGTTGTTTGTTTTTTTGTTATTGAGTTGTATGGGCTGTTTGTATATTTCAGAAATGAGTCCTTTGTCGGTCATATCATTTGCAAATATTTTCTCCCAGTCTTTTTGTTTTGTTTATGGTTTCCTTTGCTGTGCAAAAGCTTATAAGTTTGATTAGGTCCCATTTGTTTATTTTTGCTTTTAATTCTATTGCCTTGGGAGACTGACCTAAGAAGACATTGGTACGATTTATGTCAGAGAATGTTTTGCCTATGTTCTCTTCTAGAAGTTTTGTGGTGTTGTATCTTCTATTTAAGTCTTTAAGCAATTTTGAGTTTATTTTTGTGTATGGTGCACTGCTCACAATCTTTCTATGGCTCCCTTGTGTCAAGAAGATAAAGCCAAAGCTCTTTATGCTGGGCCCTCCCTAGAGCCTCTTCTCTCTCTTTCGTACCAATGTTTGAACCCTCGAAAACTCTTTGTAACTCTCACCACACACCAGGCACATGTTCTTCCCTCTTCTTAGAGTGCACGTCTCCCTCCTGTCTGCCTGGAAAATCCCTGCCAATCATTAAAACCCTGTGCAGGCATTAACTTTTACATGAAGGCCTCCCTGTCCTCCAGACTCTGTTAATTGCTTTCTCCATGGTACCTCTTATGTTCTTATATAAAATTTGCTTTTTTGTGCATGACACAGTGCAGTTTTATTTGTTGACAAGTTCATCCTTACCAGACTTTGTCTATGAAGGTGGAGACTATGTCCTTCTCACCATGCTGCTGGGCAGACAGTAAACGCTGATCTCAACTTCAGTACCTGTGATGGGCTGAACCAAATCCCAAGCAGAGAGCCATGTGGGATGGACAAGACTCCCTTCTCCACTGTGACCTCAGGACCTGACCTACATTAGCAATCAGACCTGTGGGGTACGGATTGACATTTCTGACCCTAACCCACCTCCTCCCCTCTTGCCAGTGATACTCTGGCAGAGGACAGGGATTGACAACCTCTCCACAAAATTCCTTGGATGTTGGATACTCAGGCTATTAGAAAATCAAATGCTTACTGCTCTTCTCTTACTTGCCACTAATGCCCTAAAATAGCTGAGAACACTTTAAAGAAACATACACCCTTATTTTTACCCCAGTTGTTTTCAAAAGCAGCAGTACTTTTATTGGGACATCTACATTCTCTATACTTCAGAACAGTGTGTTGAGAGGAGAGAGGTATCCTGGAGCACTTCTCTGAGAGGAAACCTTTAGCATAAGTACTGCCTGATTTAGGAGCTGTAGAGTCACTGATTTTGCCAAATGCTAAAGAATATAGGAATCACATTTTAGAGTAATAGGGGGTAGGAAAGTCAAAGGCGTCAAATAAATTCAAAGTTGTTGCACAAGTTTAATTATTCTGTTTACAATTATTAATTACCTACTATAGATACCTATAGTTGATTCAATACCTAACTGGGTCCTGGAAATGTTATAATAAAAAGTCAGGTGAATCTTTGTCTTGGAATTTTCAATCTAGTGGCCCAACCCAACCCAGGAATCTCTTCTGCAGTATTTCTGGTATGGAGACAACCTACAACTGTTTGGATATCTCTAAAGGTGAAGGTCTAGCACTTACCATAATTTTCAACACATAATTGACCCTTAATAACCTGTTTCTGATTTAGATTCAACTCTCATTTATTGAAATCTAGTAAGTTCCACCTATAATCACTTTCTTGTATGTGGCATCCCGCTGATTTGAAGCCTCAAACAGGGCTGTGAAGTGGGAATTGATTGACCTTTTTTGTCTGTTTCCAGATGGGGAAATTAAGATTCTGAACAAAAAGTAACGGTACAAATTACTCAGGTAAAGAATAAAAGTTCTACAATGAAACAATTCTAATGTCATAGCTGTGAAGGTCACATGAATATAATGGAGCTTTCACTGTTTGTAAAAGAGGCTAATGCTGTTTTTATAAGTAGTAAATAACAGAACTGAATTGTTTTGTAAACACAAGTGTAAGGGCTTATCTATACAAGCCTCCCATTAAGATTTTATTTGAAGCATGACTTGACCCTCTTCAAGTAGGTAGCTCTTTCTCCATCAGACAGACTAATGCTGCTCTCTACCTACATTAACTAACACGCAGTGAAATCCCTTCATGATCCTCACATGATCTAAAATGACCACGTTTATTTACCCATTTATTTGATTTGTGTATGCTCTTCCACTTCCTGCAAACACACAAAACAAGAAAGCTCCACGAGTGCAAGAATTTTGATGGTTCTGTTCTCCAGTGAATTTCCTGTCCTCGACCAGAGTCTAAACCCCTGTAGGTGTTCAATAAAGGTTTGAAAAATGAATAAATAACTTTCTTGAATTCTTCAAGGAGGGATTATGTATGTGTGTGTTATATTTTTGTACTGAGATTTTTCTCACTATAGATTCAGTTTCTACATGGCAAGGGCTATGTCCCAGTCATCTCTGAATCTTCAGTGCTCAGCATAGGGCCCAGCCTAGAATAGCCTCAGTCAGTTTATATTTGCTAATGAAGGAGCCATCCCTGAGAGTGTCCATCTTTCTAGCACACCTGAGAATACAGGCAGAGAGAATCAAACCGTCAATGAATACACAGGCAGAACTATGGTGAGGATGATGGACCAGTATACACAGAAACAGAAAAGATAATAAGGGGGCACTGAGGTGACTGTAATCACTTAATGTAGTTCAGGTATTTTTACCCAGGCTTATTCCAGGGCTTTGGAAATTATGCTTGGACTCCAATCATTCTCACTAAATTATCTTAGTCCTAGAATTCAACAGAACTAAGCAGCCTCCTCCTTTTTGAACTCATCTGATCTCCATATTATTGAACAGTGTTTTCTCTGGTTCTCACTCATTCATCGTGATTTTTTTCCTTAGTGTCTACCCAGTTAAAGACATTTCTGATACAATTGTTGCTCTGTTATTGGAAGGGGCCCTCTGTCCCTCAGAGTACCAGAGGACTTGGGATGAATTCCCTGACAGTACCATAGCCTATGAAAGCCCAGAGCTCTTGTCACAGTCTCTGCCATAATCTCTACCCATTCTTCTGTCTGGAACACCTGCATCCCCATGTGTGGTATCCTGCTCCATGCCTGGTTTTAAGAATAGATCTTAGCCATTTTGTGAGCCCTTGGGGAGACTCTTCCCATATAAATGCATTAGTAAAGACTGGAAAATGTTTTGAAGATTTTGTAGAGACCTGTGGGACATCATCAAGTATACCAACATATACATAATGGGAGTCCAAGAAGGAGAGGAGAGAAAGGAACAGAAAGAATATTTGAAGGAATAAGAGCTGAAAATTTCCCAAATCTACACATTCAAGAAGTTCAACAAATTTCAAGAAGGGTAAACACAAAGAGATCCACACTGGGACACTTAAACAATAAAACTATCAAAAGACAAAGAGACAATTTTGAAATCAGCAAGAGAGAATTGAATCATCATGTACAAGGGATCCTCAATAAGATTAACAGGCAAATATCTCAGCAGAAACAACAGAGGCTGGAAGGCAGTGGAATGGCATATTTAAGGTGTGGAAAGAAAAAAATAATACAAACTGTTAACCAAGAATTCCATATCCAGTGAAACTATCCTTCAAAATTAGAGAAATTAAGACATTTCCAGATAAACAAAAGCTGAGCACATTTTTCAATAGGAGCCGCTCCCTACAAGAAATGCTAAAGGAAGTTCTTCAGGTGAAAATGAAGGGACCCTTGACAGTAACCCAACCAAAGAAATAAAGAACCCTGGAAAATGTAACTGCATGTGTAAATATGTAACATAACCAAGTCCAACTTTAGGGGCTTCTTTAGGGTTTCTGTCAATTTCTTTTTTCCCTGAAAATGGGTTACACTTTCCTACTGTTTGGTATGCTTTGTAATTTTTTCTTGTTGAAAACTAGATGTTTTGAGTATTTCAGTGTGGTAGCTCTGGAAATCAGCTTCTCTCTCCCTCCCTAGGGTTTGTAGTTGTTACTGGCTGAGGGCTGCAGTCATCGATTTGCTTAGTGACTATTCTAAACTATTTTACTTGTCAGTAAAATACTTTAGTAGTCTCTAAATTCTCAGTTTCATTATCTCAGTAGTCAGTCAGTCAGTGATCTGACAGAGATTTCCTTAGATGCCTGGAAACAAAAGACAAAAAATAAAAATACTCTTCTGGTCTTTCTTTGCAGATGGGCCCTGAGCTGGAGTACTCCTTCAATGCTTTGCCAGTGTTGCCTACAACTCTGCCTTAGCCTTCACCTCTTGCTTGTAAAGAAACCAAAGATCAAAGGGAGATGCAAGGCTAGGGTTCTCTTAGGACTTTTCAGACCATGTGTCTAGCCTTAGGTATGCACGTTGTACTTGGGATTCCCTTGTAGACATGGCAGCCTTTCAAATCATTATTCCCACAAGAATCCTTCTCAGTTTCCTCCTCCCCGGGCTTTATGGTCTGTCTGCTACTTGCTCCATATGTCATCCCTTGCCCTAGGCAGCTATGGGTAATTAATCTTTAATGTTTTCAACAGATGCCACCCAGCCTGAGTGGGGTGAAACAAAAGCAAGTCTTAGTGAGAGTCCCTCAGGGAACTGCCAGATAGATCAAAATACACAATTTTTTGAGAACAAAGTCTGTATTGTTCCCTATCCTCTGGCATCAGCAGCTGTACCAGAAGTGTGGACCAGGCTGCCAGCAAACTGAGGAATGGGGAATGTTAGACAGGTAAGAAACAACAATTTCTTACCAACATTTAGCAGGTTTTTTTCTGCATTCAGTACTCCCTTGGTTGCCATAAGATTTGTATTAGATTTTGGAGTTCCTTATAGATTGATCATGTCAGTTTTGGCCCCTTATGGTTATTTCAGTAAAAAGACCAATTCTTGGAACTCTCTAACCTGCCATTTCTCATCGCATTCTCAAAAACATACAGCTTTTGATTCACAGATTTCTCTTCTAGGAATTTATCCCACTGATAAGTCTTGTGCACATGGCAAAAAAGATATTTGCCCACGACTATTAGTTTTGGCATTGTTTGTAACAGTAAAATACTAAAAAACAAACAAAAAAAGCAAAAGCAAAAACAAGAACCCAAATCCACTGGTTAAACAAATGATGGCATATCTGTGAGATGGAGTGCTCTGTACGTATGAAAAACAATCAAGTAGATTTCTTTACGCTTACAGAGAAAGATTTCCAAGACATGTTAACTGATAAAAGCAACTGGTAGAACAGTGTATTTTGTGTGTGAATTAGGAGCATACACAGGAAGTGTGTGTCATGTTTCCTTTTATGTGAAGGAAACCTAAGAAACTACGAACAACATTTAACTGTGAAGGGCAGGGTGGGGATGGGAACTGTGCAGTTGGGATAGAGATGATAGGGACACTTTCCATGGATACTTTCTTCAATTTATAAGATGTGTGAACCATATAAATGTACCAGTTATTCAAAAGGTAAGTTAAACATTCAATAAATATCAGTACCTTTAGAAAAAATCTCTAGCATCCATCATCTTCAAGGCCATGCTTGATCCCACCTCTGCCTCTGCTGTGTCATCTTTCCCCCCTCTGTCCCCTGATACAACATGATCCAACCACAACCAACCCAATGGTATTTTTTCCCCCAGATCTAAAAACTTTCCAAATTCTTTCTCCTTCAGGGCTTTTCTACAAAACGTTTCCTCTTCCAGACATGTTTACTGCTCTGAGATCCACATGCATAGCACTTCTGCGACGGGAGAGTTCCTTCATCCTCATCATTCTCTCTCAGTACCTTGGTTTTATTTTTCCTTCATAGTAATTACTATACTAGAGTAGTATGCATCTGTTTACTTTTATTTACCTGTCTCTCCTACGAAACTCTAGGAACTCTGTCCGTTTTGCTCACTGTCGGATCCTCAGCAGTACCTGGACCAGTGTTTGGTCCACAGATACATGTTGAGTTGCATGAATGAATGTGTTAATGAAGGGGGGGGCATATTAAATCCTCACGTACAGTGCATATCTTTTTAAGATCATTTTTCTTTTGTTTCTTGGGGTAGATTCTTAGTTTATTTCATCTGTAAAAAAGGGATGCTGAATTCAAGGGTCTCTAAGGTTCCCAGAGAGACTTTTCACAACACTGCTGCCCCTTCACTTCTACAACTAGCACAGTGGGAACCTGACCTTGCTCTGCTTCCCTAGTAAGACAGTGAGCTCCTATTGCCAGCAAAATGGGCTCTTCTGCTGGTGCCAGAGATAGGAGGGGAGCCAGGTGTCTGGAGTGAGGGTCTTTCTCTTCTGACACTGCTCTTCTGCCACAGAACCTACCATATAGTGCTGCCTCTTGGCACCTCCCCTACTTTACCTGCAATAAGTCTCTACCAATAGGGACCCATAGGTACATTTTTCTCCACTTTCCCTCTCATGCCCAAGGTCCAGACAATAACGACTTTCAAACCCCAAATTAAAAATCTGGGCCACACATAACACCTCAACGGTCATTTGGCTCTGAATAGGGGCACAAGCATGGTCCAACAAACTGCTCCAATCTAATGAATCTTAGAAAAGGCAAAAAACCAAAGCAACAACAACAACAATAAAAAAGCTTAAAGTTAATACTCTGTTTCCAAATCCAGAGAGAGTTAGACCACATGATTGTGGAGGGACAAGATTTAATTTCCTAGCAACCAAAAATAGCAGGGAGAGACCTGCCAACCATCCCCTCATGCAATCTCTCAAAAGGCAAGCATCCAGGGTCCCACGAGCCAAGGGACAATTTGGGTACATGGACATGTTGGCTGACACGGAGGGGAGGGTATGATAAAACAATGTGGGGGGCTTCCCTGGTGGCGAAGTGGTTGAGAGTCCGCCTGCTGATGCAGGGGACACAGGTTTGTGCTCCAGTCCGGGAGGATCCCACATGCCACGGAGCAGCTGGGCCCGTGAGCCATGGCTGCTGGGCCTGCGTGTCCGGAGCCTGTGCTCTGCAACGGGAGAGGCCACAACAGTGAGAGGCTCGCGTACCACAAAAAGAAAAACAAAAAAAAACAATGTGGGACACATTGTCTGCCTTTATAGTCCAGGAGGACCCACTCCACTTCCCCTGCCTCTGGAGCTCCTTTCAGAGAAGGCACTGAGGTGTGCCATTCACTGGATGGTTACTCATTTCAGGCTCTAGAGACAACCACATCTACTTCTAACGATACTCAGATGCCTTTTTTTTTTTTTTATAGTACCATCATATCATATCATCATTGTGAATGATACAGAATTCTCAGTGCACAGATGTGTAAAGGACTGGCCTTTAGCTTCTGTTGGAAACTAACCTAGAGATAATTAAACTGTAATCATATTTTACCCAAACACCCTAATCTCAAAAGGCAGATGGATCAATAAAATTAGCAAATGAAAAGAAGATAAATAGCATTCTAGGCAGAGGAAGCAGAGCATGCAAAGGCCCACAGGATGAAAACTGTTGACCTCAGGCAGCCTGGTTCTGATAGACTACACATCCCATCCTTGTCAAGCCATCATCATTGCTAAGGCATTTGTATCCATTCTCGACAGTCTTACCCACCAATTGGCATTGCGAATCTGGATGCAGAGAACATGGTTTAAGACCAGTCTCAGCTGGGGAAGTGGATGTGCTAAGGACTGGTGGTCCACACTCCGGGAAAGGTAGAGAAGAGGTTTCCCTGTAGAGTCAGGGGTGTGGATAAAGCATCAGAGAGTGTAGTTCTCAGGATCTGGCATCAGAGTTAAAACAAATGTGAAGTGTCATCATAGTCTCTTTACTGAAGGAATTTTACCCAAGAGCTCACCTCCCCTGACTAGTTTCCATTTGCTGCCTTAAGTGCGGGTGGGGAGAGAGAGTGGAGAGTGCAGGCCACTCTATTCTAGTTTAAAGTGCACTAAAGGACAGACTGATACTGGTGCTCCCCAGATCTCTGGTGCTGTGAACCAAACCTGGAGGGGTAATGGAGCAGATGGAAAAATGCCACCACCAGATACACATATGCAAATTTCAGTGAGCATTCCAGATACCATCTAACCCCCTGCAGCCACACTATCACATGCTCAGCCTCTCCATCTCAGTGGAACGTTTTCAAATCTACATACAGTAATTGCTGCTGGTCTCCAAGGGGTAACTCTCAGATATGCTTTTACTCTGGAGTCCATGAAGAAATAAAGACAAACCCTTACTGGGTACCTAATATGTGACTTGAGTTAGGTGATTCATTAGTAGGAGAACCACAGAACATCGGTGTTGGGCTACAACAGGATTTAAATGACAAGCTTAGGCATCTTCATCTTTATATGAGCCAAAGGATTCTTTTCACTGATGAAGAAAGAGAAGGTAGAGAAATGAAGCTGGAGGGAGGATAGCAAAACAGCGCAAGAGAAAAGCACAGAGATTATATGTTAAAGAGCTGATAGGTACGAATATAGAGTCAGACACACCGGCTTTGCCTCTGAGCTCTGGATTCTCTCACTGATGTGGTTTCCAAGTCCAGGAAAGTCCTGTATTATCCTTCAACCTTAGTCAAATGAATTCTATGATGACTCAATTTTAGAAATTTTAAGTAGGGCAGGGACTAGCACACAACAAATGGTTCTGCTCTTAATATCCTTTTAATTTTTTCCATCTGTTACTCCCAAATATCCTGTGCAGTTAATATTTTCTCCACCTTTCAGATGAGCACAGTAAATCTTGGAGAAGATAAGTTATTTGGTAAAGTTCACACAGCAACTTCAGTATGGGATTTGAACCTTGTTTTCTCTTACTTCAAAGCCCTATTCCCTTCATAAGTAAAATGTCACTTTGGGGCTTATATAACTGGATTGGAAAGCAGTGGATCTTTTTTGATCAGACTGAATGTTCATTTTACGTGAAATTACTTGGCTCCGTGCAAAGAAGGTGGCATCTGAGTTGATTTTCCTATTTCCAGAACTTAAAACAGACAGGCATAGTGCCATGGCCCAGAGGAGGCTTGGGACAGACAGACACATGACCCAGAGGTTTGCCTCAGAAGGGGCCATTCTCCCCCTGGAAGGGCTACTTAGCCAATAGCCCTCTGATTTGCTGTCTCCCAGGTCACCTGACCCACATGTACAGGAGAGAAAATTCCTGCCAGATGCCATTCCAGGGTCTGAGCTCCCCAGACAGGGTGAGATCATCCTTTCAGGCCTTGCCTGCTTTAATAAGCTGGATGACATCCTGAATGAATATGTAAATGAACAAGTGAATGACTCCACAGGAATCCATGAACAGAGTCTATGTCAAGAAGGCATTTAGGCTCCTGTAAGATGTACCAGTCTGCAACAGAAGAGCAACCTCACCCGCCTGGCAGGTTGGTGCCAGGGTGATTCAGCAACCTGAGCATGGATTCTCCTTGACTAGTGAGTTCTTCCATTGATTTTGGCTTTGGTACCTCCTTGGGGAGACTATTACAGGGCTGAAGTCTCTCTACAGACTACCTGCTGGGGATGCATATTATTAACTGCTACAGAGAGACTAATGAAATAAAAATGGATGGCTTCCCTGGGTACCTCCTTGGGGAGACTATTACAGGGCTGAAGTCTCTCTACAGACTACCTGCTGGGGATGCATATTATTAACTGCTACAGAGAGACTAATGAAATAAAAATGGATCTTGGGCTTCCCTGGTGGCGCAGTTGTTGAGAGTCCGCCTGCCAATGCAGGGGACACGGGTTCGTGCCCCGGTCCGGGAAGATCCCACATGCCACAGAGTGGCTGGGCCTGTGAGCCATGGCCGCTGAGCCTGCGCGTCGGAGCCTGTGCCCCGCAACGGGAGAGGCCACAGAGGTGAGAGGCCCACGTACCGAAAAAAAAAAAAAAAAAGGATCTGAAATTAGAGAATGTAATTTCAAGTCTACACTTCTTGGCCATGTAATGAATAAATGATATTAACTTCTGTAAAGTCTCAGTTACCTCATGCAATAAATGGATATAATAAAAAAGATTACGTATTTTGCATTGCTTTCTGAGCATCATAAAGGTAGCAGATGAGAAGATTCTTTGTAAATGGATATGGGCTTTAAAATTGTCAGTTAACTTTTTTATTCACTTAAAACCTTGGACAATAAGTGACAGCTATACCTTAATTTATTTAGTTATTTTCTCAATCAATTTTAGTCCATACATATTACTGAGAGACTTTTATGAGTCTGGGATTAAGCCTGGAAAGAACATCAAAATGTTTCCTAAAAACATGTCAATAATTTTACCACCCTGGATTGTGATGTCCATGGCGGATGGGTGGAGGGGAGGGGAAGTCCTTTGATGTACTGTGTTTCCACTCTTGCCCTTATCCCAACCTTCACACTCAGCAACATGCCTTTCACATAAGTGGTGTTTAGGATAGATCAAATCAATCAAGTGTATTGAAGGTAGAATATCAGATACTTCTATTCTGGCCCCCTCCAATTCATAACCCACAGAATTGCCAAAGGGATGTCTCTAAATGCAAATCAGATACAACTATTCCTTGATTAAAACCCACCAAAGCCTTTCCATGCTCTGAGGAGATAGTCCAGATGTCTTAGCCTAGTATCACGCTGCTAACCTTCTCATCCAAATAGAACCTCTCCTGCCCAGTATAAATGTTTCTGCATAGTCACACTGCTACTAAATACCAGGGCATTGGCCTGTCCCCAGTCTTGTCTTACACACACACACACACACACACACACACACACACACACACACACACACAAAGAGATTTATTATAAGGAATTGAGTCATGTGATTCTGGAGGCTAAAAAAATCTCAGGACCTCTGCAAGCTGGAGACCCAGGCAAGACAATGGTATAGTCAGACCGAGTCTGAGGGCCTGAGAATTGGGAGAGCTGACAGTGTAAGTTCCAATCTGAAAGCAGGCCGGCATGCTTGAAACCCAAGAAGAGCTGAAGAGCTGATGTTCTGGCAGTAAAATAATGATGTCCCAGCTCAAGGCAGTCAGACAGGAGGAGTTCCCTCTTACTCAGACCTTTTGTTCCATGCAGGCCCTTACAAAATATTATATTTTATCTTCTTCTAGTTAAAAGTAATTTATTAATCATTCCAACACATGCACTGAAGGTATACTGTGTGTTCATCTCTGTGTTTGGAAGATATATTTATCATGTATACCTGACTAGGTCTCCAGTTAAGTGCTATCCATTGCTCTTCAGAGTCTTGCTGGGCACATGCTGATTGTTTTGAGATGAATCAAATGGAAACCCTGTGCTCCAGGCATGGTAGATGCCTAAAAGTAATTGAAGTGCAATGTACGAGCTGTCACGATAGAGGTGGAATTGGAGTTAGTATGACAATTCAACTCATGGATATTAGGACAGAATTCTCAGGAGGAGTGATCTGAGGGGCTCTCCCAGGAAGTGCCAGGATGGCTAGGTGGTGAAGGGCATCCCTCACAGATGGCACAATTTGGACAAAGAGACATCATAGAGTATTTGGGGAACTCCAAGCATAACATTATTATAGGAACATAAGGGAAAGGTAAGGAGTCAGAGGCAATGAGATGAGGAAACCAGTCTGGACTATGCTATTACAGGCATGTATGGCAGATTTCTGAGAGCATTTTCTCAGAACCTTCCAACTATCCCATTGTGAAGACATGGGTTCTTTTAGTGTGAGGGAACTAATTTAAGCATGTTATCAGTTTTCCAAAACTGATCTTATAGTTGAGGAATGAAGAGATGTCAACATTCTTTCCACCTAGCCTCGTTGCAACATTTTGTGGCCACATTTAGAGATCAGAGAAGGAAAAATTCCCATTTTATAGCAATCCCCAATGGGAAGTTAGTTCCACCCTTATATCTTTAGCCTTGCACTTACTTGGGACACCTTCCTTAGATGGTAGAAAAGTGGGTACCATGACAAACTGTCCTTGAGAAATCGAAAAACTGTTTTAGATCACTGAAATATTAATAGTTGTTTAGAATGGCTTCCCTCCACAAAACTGTAGCAATGCTGTTTTTGGTTTTGTTTTGTTTTTGTTTGGTCACAGGAGAAACATGGAAAAATCATCCAAGGAGACGTACGGGAAACCGTGCTAGACGAATGAAGAGAGCTTCAAGAGGTAGGAAAAGGCAGTGGTGTTCTTTGGCTCAAAGATCCAGGGGGAAGATTGTATAAGCCATCACAGGCTCATGGTTGGGTATTAACCTCTTCCTTAGACCAAACTCCTGGAAAATATATAATTTTTGACAACAATTTGCAAGAAACTCAATCTTTCTGCCAGAAACTTAGAAAAACAAATTATTAAACTTTAGGGCTGGGAGGAATCTGAAAATCAGCCAGTCCAATCAGTCTCCCTGGACAGATGTGAAGAATGAAACTGAAAAAGTTGTTTCCTCAAGGTCAAACAGCTTATCTCCCGCATTCCTAACCTGGGCTCTAGGAAGGATAGAACTCAAGTGGAACTCTCTTGAAGTTTGTGCAATACGGTAATTAAATGATCTATTTCCTCAAAAGAGAAATT